>NW_026126790.1:0-112297 GCF_943737965.1 Phodopus roborovskii | reverse complement strand
TGGTGGCCAAGTAGAGAGAGCCAGGTAGGTCCTGGGGTAGCGTGAATATTTCCAAGCCATGTTCCCAGTAACTGAATTCCCCCAGCAAAACCTCACCTTCTCTAATTTCCAGCATCTCCTCAAAAAGTATTATCAGCTGGGGTGGATTTCAAGACACAAGCCTGTGGAAGACTATGTACACATATGTAAATGTAGTGTCTGATTCTGTTGCTAAGCATTAATGCTTTATAAAACCCTCCAGCAAAGGCCTTGGTGAGGTGCAGCCTGCTGTATCTACAGGGTTAAGGTCTTCTGCTTAGGAGATTCAGAACTCTACTTACTGCTCTGTTGTTGGAGGACTCATGTTCCAGTGTATTTGCCGAGATTCATTTCTCTGAAGGAAATTCCAAACTCCTGATGTGGGGATGGGATATATTCTTTGCAGGGTAATATGGGAATTACCACGGCATAGGTTTGTCAGTGAAATGAGTAAAGGGGGGGGGGGGGGGGGAGGGTAAGCCTGAAGATCATGTCTGAGGCAATATTCATGGAATACTCCAATGTCCTCTTTATTCACTTAATTCAGTAGAAGCGTAACCCAGGGATGGCATCTGGCAAGAGGAAACAGGAATCTCTTCAACTTCCTCATGGACAACTGATGACTGGCTTTCTACATAGACAGAGAAAAAGACATGGAAGCCCTAAGTTTTCTCTTCCAAAGAGAAGATGTAGGCTAACGAGGCACACAAACATTCCTTCAAGACTCTTTACTTGACTTCTCTTCTTCCCACCACAACAGATGACAACTCTCATTGTCTCTTTAATACTCACTGATTTATTTCCTGAGCCTGGCACCCAGTAGGGATGCAGTAATGATTATGCAGAATAAATGCACAATTAAACAATGAACATGAGCATAAAAGCAGAGATGAAATCATACTTACTTAAAGACAAACTGTCTCTAGATATGTTCAAAGTGGCTTTGAAAGGAGGAGAAAACAAAAGTTACAGTATCATTTGAGAAGAGCAGCAGACAGGAGCCAAGTTCAGAGTTTGCTTTTGAGCAAAAATCTGTACCCATGAAAGCTTATTCAAGAAGTACAAAGATGGATTCTGACAAGCTAAGAAATAAAAGAAGGAGAGACACACACGTTTTCTGTTTTCTTAGTTCTGTCAAATGATCTCTTCCTTATTGTCATTACTGACTCACATAAATATGATTTCATCTTGATAAAGGAGCATCCCAGAGATTACTATTTGATCCTCATGCTTTCTAAGTATTTTGTTCAATTAGTAGAGAACTATCAAGCCCCCACAATGACCAAGGAATGAATAGGGTAGAGAAGGAATTTACTCTCTATTATGAGAGGAAAGAGAAACCAATAGGTATATCCCAAGATTAATGAGTATACTGTGGTCTAAGCTCCTGGAATGCGATTTCTCCCTCCAAACAACAAAGAGTAGAGGCAGAGAGATTTTCAACAGGAAAGACCCAAGTATTACTCAAATAAGAATAGAACTAAAAATTAAATTAAAAGTAGGAGCCTTACTACCAAATTTCTCTCCCAATGTATTTGGACAGAATGTGGAAGAAATTGAAAAAGCAGATCAAGAAGACCTCTAGGGAAGGAGTGATATTAAAATAGTCTACAGTCTGTGTTAATGTGATATTTCTCTCATGTATACACCCTCAAATGCACATATCAGGCTCATGACTTGACCTTAGATAGTTTCATATACTGTGAAGTAATGACCGCTGGCTCAAATAACATTTAAGAAGAGGTCTTGTGAAATGGCTCAGTGGGTAAGAGTATTTGGTCCAAAACGAAGATGATTAATAATCCTCAGCACCCACTTAAAAAGCCAGGCATAAATGCATATACTTCAGCATTGAGAAGCAGAGAGACAGATGTGGTGAGCTCTGGCCACATATCCTAAAAAAAGGCAGTTTTCATATTCAAAAAGATCCATTTTCAAGACAATAAAGGAGAATATTGTAGAAATCAATTGATGTCCTGTTGTGAACTCCATGTGTGTATGAACAGGTGTTCTATCTGTACACTTGTGTTCATGTACCTCACACATTTACAGATATAATAAAAACCGAACCAGACTAGAAGAGAAAGCTACAAATCCAGCTTTACATACATGCTTAAAATATTAATGCATAGTACTACTGACAGCAAACCAAGAAAATGGTTCAAACTTTCCAAACCCCATAGTCTTTTTTACTACCTCCCAGATGTTCTCAGCAATAAAGGCATCATTTGTTACAAAAAAGAAGAAGACAAAGGAGGGAGAGGAGGAAGAGGAGGAGTTGAAGGACGAAGAGGAAGCAGCAGCAGCTTCGTATGTGCATATCTCTACATATCTATATCAACATTTGGGAACTGGAATGGAAGGGATCAAGTGGGGATGAAAAAAAAGTGACAATGGAGAGGATACAAAAGGATACAGTAAAATCAAAGACCATATGAAGGGCAGTATAGAAGCACAAAACAGAAGAAACATCCTAAAATACATGAAGCCAAAGAATGGCTATATATTCTCAACAAATGAAGCCTCCATTACCATGAATGTGTTACATCTAACTGTGCTGTTGGCCCCACGGGAAGCCACACACAACCCAAACTGTTGTCAAGATTATAGGTTGCTCTTCCCATCATGACAGCTGGACCCTACTGAACATTTACACATAGAGCTACTGCCACCATAGAGCCCTTCACCCCAATGAGCTAATGACTTTGGTGCATGAAAGTACTGAAAATATTCTGCAAACTACCCAATGAGAAATATAGACATCAACCCGGCTACAAACCATTTGATCAATAATGGTGTCCTGCCTTCAAACAATGTAAGTACAATGGTGGTACAAAATTTGTGGGGGTAACTAATCTAAACTATATCTGATTTGACTTAAGGTCCTCCTCACAAGGTGGAACCCATATGTGGTACTGCCTGAGTAACCAGGAATCTGAGACTAGACAGCCCAGAGACTGCGGGTAAAAGCAAACACTACTGTTCTCCTGAAAGAACATGACAAAATGACTCCTGGGGACAATTCGTTCTACTCATTGATCAGTGCCTTTCTCAGCTATTATCAGAGAAATTTTTTCCTGAAGCATATGGGAACAAACCCAAATGTGCAGAGAGTGTGAGATCTTGTAACACTTAGCGCTGGATATGATATCAAATCCCAGGGCTCAGAGAACCCTGCAGAAAAAGAGGGGCACATAATGTCAAAGCCAGAGCAGAGGGAGGAGAACACCAATGATACAAGGCCTCTAAATCAAGACAATGGACTCATATGTGAACCACAGAGACTATGGCAGCATGCACACAGCCTGCACAATGTCTGATTGATAGAGTCGAGCTGAAAAGTGAAATAGACACCTTCCCTATCCCATCCCATCACTAACCCAGCCACTACCAACAATTGATGAACACTTGTAACTGAAGGTTTGGTGTTCTCCAAGGGAGTCCCACTAGAGGAAACCACACTTAATGCCAAGCACTAGTTGACCAAGAGGAAACAAACTCAGTGGATGATACTTTTCTCATAACAGCCCTGTATCCAGGGCTGTTATTTGTTTGTTTTCTATTTTTATACTTTTTCTATTTGCTATGGTTTCCCTTTTGTATGAAATCCCTGAGTGTGTGACCAATTGAGTCTATGCACCTTTGTCACCTGAGCATTTTCTTGTGCTCTCTTCCTTATGTTTGATTTTATTGTCCTATTCAAATATGACAGTTTCTGTTCTATCTTGTTGTGCTATTTTTAATTTAATTATTATCCCTCAGAAGACTGTTTTCTTTCTAAGAGAGATGATAAGGTGGTAGATCTCGATGAAAGTGTAGATGGCAAGGAATTGGTAAGAGCACAAGAGAGGGAAACCACAACCAGAATATAGTATATGTGAAAAAATAAAAAAATCATAATAATTTATCAATACAAGGAAAAATTAAAATTTAAAAATATACATAGAAAAAGCATATCAACATTTGATCATCTGCACTCGTACAGCCATTTTGCAGATCAGTATGGCGGTTCCTCAAAAAATAGGTATTAGTTAACCACATGACCCAGAAATCCCTCTCTCTAGGCATATAGCCAAATGGTCCGCATCCATGCAACAAAGACATGTGCTCAACTAAATCATAGCAGCATTATTTGTAATAGCAAGAACCTGGAAGCAACCTAGATGCCCCTCAACTGAAGAATGGATAAAGAAGTTGTGGCACATCTACACAATGGAATACTACTCTGCAAAAAAAAAAAATGGAATCTTGAAACTTGTAGGCTAGTGGATGGTACTGAAAGAAACCATCCTGAATGAGTTAACCCAGTTAACCCAGTCACAAAAATAAGAACATGGTATGTACTTGCTCATAGGATCAGCAGCCTATAATTCACACCAACAGAGTAACTAGGATACAAGGAGTATTCTAAGAGATTCATATAAAATCCTTTACATAAGGGGGAAGGGACGAGTCCCCCAGAGCACATGGGAAGTGGGGGGCAGTGAATGGAGAGAGATGTAGGAGAAAGAGAAGGGGAGGAGAGGAAACATGTGCGACAAGGAAGATTGAGTAAAGGTAGGAATTGAAGACAGAAGAAAGAGAGAGAGACAGAGAGACCCACACAGAGAGAGATAGAGAAAAAAAACATAAAAGAGGGAGCCATTATTGGTTGAAGAGTAAACTGAAACTAAACAAAGGTCTAGGGATCTATAAGACTGACCCCCAACTAACAATTTGAGCAACCGTGGAAAGGCAACCATAAATGCTCTTCCCAGATAGTGAGATCAACAACTAACTTATCCACCATCATGGACCCATCATCTAGTACCTGTCAGAAACAGAAGCAAACACCCATAACTAAACACTGAGTTGTACTAGAATCCAGATGCAGAGGGAGAGGACAAGAACAGGTTGCAGAAACACATAGAACTGCTGACCTGAACAAGGAGGATCTAATGGGCTCCCAGACTGATAGATGGGAATCTAGCATGGGACTGACTGAGGCCCCCCTGAATATGGGTCTCAGCTAGAAGGATTGAGCAGTCTAAGGGACCTCAGTCAGTGGAACCAGGGTGTATTCCTAGTGCACAAATAGACCTTGTGGACACATCCCCCATGGATGGATACTGACTGAACCTAGAGACAGAAGAGAACTCCTAGTCCCTACTTCAAACGACTTGACAGATCTACAGGACCGCACCTGGATGGCATTGCACTACCTGTGGAATTGGGGTGGGGGAATGGGATGGGAGGTTGGTCAAGGTGCACATGAGGGGGCAGAGAGTGTAAGAGGGAGGAAAGGTAGGAGGAAGGGAGGGAGGGAAGGAGAGGGAACTGTGATCTACATTTAAAAATTATACATAATTATTTGCTAACTATGAAGTCTCCTAAACTTGGTTTTTCTATGAACATGCATTCGGTCTCTTCAGTTTCTAAAGTAAAGCAATATTTAGTTTTGCTTAACTACTTTGAAATTAGAACTGACTTTCATTTTTGTGATTTCTTATTGACACTATCATAAAGCTCATATCCAGACTATCGCTCAATGGCATGTGCTTGCCTGCCACATAGAAGGCTCTAAAGTCAATCCCAACATCAACATTAAAAGCAAACTAACACTGGCTGAGAAAATGGCTCAATGAGTTAAACTGCTTGACTTGCAAACCTAGTCATCTGAGTTCAACCCCTGCTATTGAAAGTGGAAGGAGAGAATTGACCTCAAAATTTTTCTGATGCTCGCATGCATACTATGGTATATACATGTATACAAACACACAGACACACACACACATACACACACACACACACACACACACACACACACACACACAGAGATCATGGTCAGGAGTTCTGCTATGTCGGTTGCAAATGTGATGTCAGTGTCTAGGACAATTACTCTCTCTAGGTTGGCAGGAAGAGTCTGGTCAGAACCCACTTCATCAGTCCATAAAGCCCAGAGTAGAGTTTGTTGGGTATTCAGGACACTTCAGACTAGACAGGACAAAATATAAAGAAAAAAGTAGAGTGTTGTGCCCACCCTCGACCATCAAGGAATACGCAACTCAGGGGAGATCTTCTTCTAGCAGTTTAATCAGGATTCTTGAACAAGCTTCTTCTTCTAACACCAGGGAAATGCCATGTGCATCCTGCAGATAGGCTGCTTTTATATGGAAGCAAGCAAGCTGAACAGGCTTAGCCAAATAAGGACTTGGTTACCACAGAGAGAGCTCACCATCGGGAAGGTGGAAGGCGGAAGCCAGTGCCATCTTTAAGGCCTGGCACTTCGCAGCTCTCTACAGTAGAGAAGGAGGGAGGGAGGAGAAGGAAATACAGGGGGAAGAATATGGGTAAAGAGAGAGGGGGAGGGATAGGGGAAAGAGAGGAGAGACATGGTAAAATAAGAAAAAGGGAAAACAGCCATGTGGATTCATTGCTTAAACATTAAAAACCATGCTGAGAAAGAAACATTATCCAATTTTACAAACTTTTTAAATAAATAAATGAATTTTCTTTAAATATTTATTCATATAACTTTGCCACATTAAGTTTTTTTCTGGGAATAAAAATGTATTTGAATCAATGCAGGCATAAAATCCTAGTTGTGATGTAATTATTAAATGTAAATTCTATGATGACTTTTGAAAAGACTTTATTATTATTAGGGAAATTATATAGGTCCAGGGAAGAAAATAAGTATATGAAAACAAAACAACCCCCCAAAAAACAAAACAAAACAACAACAAGGTAGCACCTCATTTTTTTATAGGTAGAATCATTTCTTTTATTCACTACATTTAGGTGCCATTAAACATCACTACATGTTTTGGTGACTATATAACCTGGAGAAACTGCAGAACCCAGAAAAAATGGACAACAGTGTGGAAAGCAAGGGAGGGAAATAGCAAGGCATAACCACATAGAATTAAACCCTGGTCAGAGTAAAGCATAATACCTCACAGGTCATAGGGGCAAAATTGAAAGTTGGGTCAGGTGAATGGAGGGCATTAAAGGAGAACAGTAACCATCCAAACATCAACCCCACTTTACAGCAGGTATTATGTAAATCTGTGGTTGGGATTGCTAGAGGAGGAGCTGGCAAGATAGCTCAGAATAAAGTATTTCCTGTACCATCAGGAGGACCAGAGTTTGGACAATAATAAACAACACAAAAGGAAGGAAATAGACCCTATGCAAACACTCATCCCACAACATCCAACAGAAGCAGAGTACCTGGCAGAGGCACTTGCCACAGTGGATAAATGACAAAGGGTCTACATAATAATGAACACATTACCCTCATTGTAGTGGACAGAACAGTATTCCTATAGTGACTGTTAGTAATTCTAAGCACATGTGGCAGGAGCTTTAATTAGCAATAATCCAATTGAATCCAAGATTTCTATATATGGCACATATATAAGGGAGCAGAAATAATCGCAACTGACAAGTTCCTTCTCAAGTGGTTGATGGAGGTCACTATGAGTTAGAAACTCACCTTCCTGAAGCTATGACACTCTGGGTATTCATGGGAACTAAATGGCATTTCCTCAAAGCTCTCTAGCTGACTTGAGCATACTGAATATTCGGTAGCCCTGTAAAAATAACCTAGAAAACCTGAGTTAGTGTAGTGATATGAGTTTGAGGACACTCCTGATTTATCTTCAAAAGTCAAAAATCCCAAGCCAGGAAATGAAGGACAGTGGTGTGTCAGTCATAATGTCAAGTTTTTGGACTTTGACAGGTAATACACAGGCAGTTGAGGAGGCTGGTTTGGGCAGGAAAGGCTGTCCACTTCTCATTTGGAAATGCTGATTTTCAGTAGTCTCTAGGCTACTGCAGTAATGATAGCAGGGACAAATGTATTATCCTTCACTGAGCGTCAGAGATTGGGGGAGAGTTTGCTACCATATTAAACTCCATAGAAGCATTCCATCAGTTGTAGTTAGCCATAGTACCCAAAGCCTGAACTAATACCTTCCATGTTCCTTTTCCCTGCAGAACTTCTACATTTCTGGGTTCCTATAAGGTCAGAGGAGAACTCTCTATCCATATAAACAGCTTAATGAACCAGCAAGCCAGGAATATGTGCACTATTGTGCATGTGAGTGTTTGACTGTGGAGAGTACAGTACAATGTCAGGTATCATCTTTAAGAATGTCTTCCATGCCTTTTGAGTCAATGTCTCTTTGGCTTGAAGCTCATCAATTGGGCTAGGCTAACTGACCAGTGAACACCAAACCTCTGCCTTTATTACAAGAATACACAAGTATGCCTACACAACCATCTCTAGCATGGTTCCAGAGATCAAATCACATCCTCCTGCTTAAAAGCCAAATAATTCATAGGCAGAACAGTTCTCCCCAGCAAGGAAGACACTGATTTCTAAATATATTAATTATTTAAGTGTGTGTATATTTGTATACATTATAGTGTACATGTGGTAGTGGGAGGGTAACTTATGCAAATTTCTCATCTCATATTACAATGTAAATCTCAGGGATCAAACTAAGGTTTTTAGGACTAAGCAGCAAAGACTTTAAATGCTACAGCTATTTGATCGTCTCAGGAAACCATTTTTCTTCCTTCTCCTCTGCCTTCTTCCTTTTCTGCTTTGTAAGTTAATTACATTTAGGCATCACTAGCTTTTAAATGTTTAAATAACCCTGGGCCTTAATTTTCTCACCTGTAAAATAAAATCACTCCATTATAACAACAAAGTAACTGTATTTATAGTCTGTAAGCTTTCTCTCACTACTAAGGAAATATTTACTCGTGAAAAATAGTTTCCTTACCAATTTGAACCTATTTCTCTAAATGAAAAATCACACTGACACTGCAAGTGTGGATAAAAATATGTGGTCAGTTTTACAATAGAGTATTACTCGACTATTAAAAAGAAAAAAAAAATGACACCAGGAAATTTTCTTGCAATGGGATGAAACATAAAAAAAAAAGAATAAAAAAAAAAAAAGAAAATAAATCCTAAATAAGGCAGCCCAGACCCAGAAGACTAACATGTTATGTACCCACTCATACTGGATATTATTTTTTAAATAAAGGATAACCATGTACAATCCACAGACCAAGTGCAGTTAGATAAAGGGCAGGGATGGCACAAGGATATCCCTGGGAAGGTGAACTAGAATAGATTTTGTGGGTGGATTGGGAGCAGGTTGAGAGAGAGACTGATGGAAACAGTACAAGGGGCAGAACTGGAATAGGTGAGTGTTTGGGGATTAGGAGACAATGTTGAAACTTTCATGAGCATGAGCCTTGTGCACACTCCTTGTAATGGATTATATGGAGCCTGTACTGGCTATGTTCTGTAGTCAGACTAGGCTCCCAGTAGCAGGTCTGAGACACCAACCTAGTCAAAACAAAACAAAACACTAACAACAACAAGAACAACAAAAAAGAAAAACCCTGAATACCCATAACCTGTCTTGCCTGTAACATGCACTGGAGTAGTGGTGGGTGGTCCAGAGCTTGTAGGAGTATGGATGACTGTTCTCACTTCAGACCCGAGCCACTAGAGGGAGCTCTTCCCCAATCCTGCCTGAATGGCCAGATCCAGATGCTGGAAGGTGAAGAAGGAAATATGGACTAAAGGAGGTGGTTGGTGGGAGGGTGGGAGGGAGGGGAGGGCAGGAGGAATAAGAGTGAAATTACTCCTAGTGATATTCTGCTATACACATAGATTGAGGCCTAGCCTAATCACCATCAGACAGGCTTCCTCCACCTGATGGAAGCAGAAATGACACCTACAGTAAATATGAGGCAGAGCTCAGGACCCCCGTCCCCTCAAGGAGAAGAGTGGAGAAAGGATTGTAGGAGCCAGAGGGATGAAGGACACCAAGAGAACACAGCATACAGAATGAACTATTAGGAATCACGGGGGCTCAGAACAGAGACTAAAGTAACCACAGAGCCTACAAGGGTCTGTGCTAGGCCCTAGCAATATATGCTGTATTTGTTTACCCTGGGGATTTTGTTGAACTACTAAAATTTGGAGTAAGGTGTCTATTACTCTTTTACCTGCTCGTGAAACCGACTTGTTGCTACAGGGTTACCTTGTTATTTCTTGATGTGAGTGTTTATGGGTAGTATAATTGCATCTTGTTATGATGTGTTCAGTTGATATTACTGGGAGATCTGCTCTTTTCTGAGGGAAACAGAGGCAGTAGATCTATGGGAGAGATAAGCAAAAGGGAACTGGGGGAAGGGGGAGAGGTAGAGTCTGTGGTTGGGATATAATGTATGACAGAAGAATAAAGAAAAAGAAAAATGTTTTGACACATAGAAAAGTCATTTAAGTTCTGGGTGGTTGTTCTGGCAGTGTTCTGGTTCTGTGTAAAACCACCTGAGCAGGAACTCCATCATGCAGTCATCGGGTGGGGGCACCTGAAGAGGCTTGTGAGAACCAGCTAGGGAGTCCTCTGAGATGAATTCCAAAACCTGTGTTCCTCACAACCACTCTGGAAAATTTACCTTCTTTGACTCAATCTCCTGACTCACAAAACAGGGGGAACTACGTGATAGACATGACACACAATTGAGAGAAGCATTAAATGAGGAAGGAGAACAAAAGTGGCCAGCAGAATGTGTGCCCCAAGATATGGGACAAAGATGAGCTTTTAAATATCAATCAATACATTCTGAAGAGCAGCTGGCCTTGAGTCTAGCCATGGCTAACTAGGTGGTCTCTTTGGCAGAGTGGCTAGAATTTTGGGTATATCAGTTAGATGATGACATACTTATAGTACACCCTCTCCAGTATGTGAACATCCTGGTGCTTCATGGTAGCATGAGTAGGTATGCTCCTTCTACCTACAGTGAGAGCAACAGAAGTGGCAAGACCCATATTTATTTCTCCTTGCTATTAAAAAGGAACATTAGGAGGTTTGGGAAATGGCTTAGTCTAAGAGCTATACATATAATACATATGAGAACCCGAGTTTAATTTTTAAGAATTTGATAAAAATCTGATGAGACACTATACATCATGAGGCACAGACTGAACATTTCCTGAGGCTCAATATCTCCTTGTTCTAACTGAAATCAGTCACATCCAAGATCAATGTGAAATGTTCTTAAAAATAACATATAAAGTGGCTGAGGAAGATCTTTAAAGTGAATTTCAGCCCTCCGCTGACACATGTACATACTCCTGTACACACACGTAAATATACCGCATTTTAGGGACAGCTTATGAGTTCCTGGGGCTAAGGAGAAGCCAGAGGCCAATATCATTGATCTGAGGTATCGACACCATCATTGCATAGTGTCACTGTATGAGACACACCCTCCACATACAGGAATAGCTATTTATCATTTCACCTGGTGTTTGTATAACAGAATTTTGGAATACATCTGCCAGATGGACTCTTTGTAAAATTATGTACTACTGGAATCTCTAGTCACCAGAGTCTGGGATTGGGCTTAAAAATCTGCATGCTAATAGAAAGACTCTGTTTCTCAAAACTGGGTGACTCCAGAGGCTGTACAAGTATCAAAATGGCAGCTGCCCTTTCCAGAGTCCACGAGAGATGTGGAAGTCATTATGTTTACATGTAGCAGAGCAGGCCTCAGAAGAGCACGGTACCATTTCTTCACTCTTTCTCTACAGCCACACGGGTGTTGTGTGGAAAGGGTATGGACAGTACATTCTAGACGGTTTAATGGTAGCCATTTGGTAATGACCTCCCACATCTGTAATTACAGAATACAATGAACTCTGCTGGTATAAATGATAAGTGGGTGCACAGCATCCATCTGATAGAATGACAATTAAAAGGAGGGGGGAGAATATGGACACAATCAGATGGAAATGTCCAGAGGAGATTAACTTTCAATTTTGTCTGCAAAACAAGTAGGAAGCAGAATTTCTCAAATACCTAAAGGGAAAAAGATAGAAGAGGTGTCCATATATATAAACAGACTGCCAAGCATGTGCACATACTATGCACACCTGACTGTATGTGTTTTTGTGAAATAAATATAGCCTGAAATCTTTCTAATATTTATGATTACTCTATGCACTCATGTGTACCACCATGTGCATATGAATGCTAAAGGTGAACTTGTGAAGTCAGTTTTCATTCCCTGTTTAGATGTGCCTATTCTTGTGAAGTCAGCTATAGGTTCAAAGGTAGGTTCAAAGGTTGGAATTGAAGGAGGTTCATATCAAAAGAGCAGAAGGTTGCAAAGTATGTATAGCCTACTAAAGAGAATGGGGAAATCCCTTAGAGTGGAAAAATAAAAGAGTTTTTAATACGAGATTGATCCAATCTCAGATGTGTTTTAGGAATGCATGATATATGGAGGTTGGAGTAGGAGAAGGCAACTTCAAAGCAATAGAAGGATCATAAGGGTTTATTATCCGGGGGTAATATACCAAAAATTCAAGTTCTGGTGCTCATTCTAGATTCATTAGGTCTGGAGGAGGGTTCAAGAGTCTGGAGTTTTCTGTCAGCATTTGCAGGTCATTCTAAACTCCACAGATTATAACTGAAGTAACATTAAAAACAAACGACATCCCAACATCAACACTTCTCCATGTCTCCTTGGCTAGTTTTCTCATGTAGCTCCCAATTAGCTCATTTCCAAGAAACATTCATAGACATCTCTGAGCAACAGTGACCACTGACAGCTGACAGTTTCCTGAGAGTACAAGGATAGAAGATCTTTCTCGATATAAGTAAAGACCTGACTATTTTGAGAGAGCCAAACATGGGAGTTGCTTCCACATCTCTTGTGATATTGGAAACTTAGAAATTCTGTTCCCATATACATAGCCAAAGTTGTAGTGATGTACTTAACCAACATTAGCTGCAGTGCTGAATTCTAGGACTCCCATCTCCCAACATCAGCATCTCTGAAAGAAAGTTTGCAGAAACTGAAAGCTGGTCTGTATAGGTAGTAACGCATCAAGGGAAACTTGTTTAGTGTGTGATCATAACCTAACTAACATACTTGCCTTATTCCACTGAAAAAGCCACAGAAACCTACTTACAAATCACCTCTGTGAATACAAGTTACTGTGGAAGGACAGAAGCTCAGTGAGGCAGAGGAACATGATCCCAGCCAGATCTACCTACAGGAGAAGAACCCCATCCCATCTTTGCAGTACCTTCCTTTCATCATATCACATCTCAGAAGCAGATTCTGTTTAGATGCATGTAACTTAAGGAGACTGTCCACTGGAGCATTCCCTGACTACTTGCACACTCTTCAGAATGTCACACTCTGAAATGAAACTCGTCTCACCATCAAGCGTTCTTATTTGTGAACCGGGCTGTTGTAGCAATTTAGTTTCCTGAAATATTACTGCCTTAACAACTATTAGATTTTTCAGTGCACTGAGGGAAAAATGACATTAGACCCCACATCGTGTGAAATTAATAATGTTTGAAATTTCAGTAATTGATATAGTTTCAATATATACTTATATATGTATACTTAAAACTGAGCTGTAAACAGAGAGAACAGTCTGGGAAGAGTTTAAAAGTTAAACAATACAGCAACACAAACAATGCTGTCTAAAAGGACATGTACTCAGCTCAGTTAGTAGAGTACTTACCTAACATGCAGGAAGCTCTAGGAATAATGCACACCCACCACCAGCCTACGAGATATAAATAGTGGCTCATTCCTGCAATACCAGAATTGGCGAAGTAGAGGCAGGAAGGCCCAAAGTTCCAGGAAGTCTTGAGTTATACAATAAGTTTGTGGCCAGTCTAGGCTACAAGAGCCCGTGTCACACAAATACCCAAAGAAAGAAATCCACTGCTTACTGTGTACCTTACCTACCAATGGGTAATGGACTGTTGAACTAGATTCAGCATGCTTTCAACCAACACTCAGTTGGGTCTTTGGGATTCTGCTCTAAGGGAGGAATGACAGTTTCTTGATACCTAAGAATATTTCAGGAGATGATGGCTCACCTGGAGTGGTATGGTACTTCTAAGATATAGTTCTAGTTCTAATTCAGGCACATAGTCTTTGGTCAGTCTACATCAGAGTTTTCTTTAATCACAAGAGTGGAGAGGCCTGACATGCCATGTGATCTATGGACAAGAGTGTAGCCAACAGAGAAAGTGCTCTAGTTAAATTGCCTTCAGCAATGTGAACTTTATCTTGTACCCATGTTTAATTTTCTAAATTACAGTGCCAACAGAACAAACAGATTGTGTATCCGTATGCCTGTGATTATGTCTACTTCTGATATATAACTCACTTTTAAAATTATACTTACCTCTTACTATGAATAAAGATAATTACCTTTACCTGAAGGGAGAGAAGTGGGGGTAGGGGTGGGTATTTTCTCAGGTTCTTGGAGAGCATCAGAAGGGCAGAGACTGCATCATCTGAAGCAGGACCGTTTCAGGGGTTCTTTACTATTAGCTGTATAAGTTGTTCACTAAAAAACTGTTTATCATTTATCTTTGGTCTAATGAACTCATTAATAACCCACATTCACATGGAGGTAGAAAAAATAAGTTATTCCAATGGTTTGAAATTAAAATCCTATTGAAGAATGTAGTTATTGAATTAGTAGGAAAACTAACTCCTTATGACTGGACAGATCATTTCAAAAAAAAAAAGCTGAGAACTGATCTCTGTTAGATTACAGCACACTGACTTAGCCCTGACAGGGAGGTGGGGGAAGTAAACACAGCAAAGTCACAGCACAGAACTACACAGATGTGTTTGTCATTATGGATTTAATCACAAGAAAGCAACTTCTCTGTCCTGGGGTCATCTGCTGAATATTATTCTCATCCAACTTCTCCTTTTTAGTTGTCCCTCAACTCACTTGGAAGGACCACAAATTAAAGGGCAGCCATGTATGTGAACACCAGACACATGAGTGGTTAAGGGAAAAAACCCTAGTTGCCACTTGGTTAATTTCTGGTTGTTTTAAATTTGTTTTCTTTCACAACACATGGAAAGCAAATCTCTCTCATGTGGCAGTCTGAATTTCTTCATCTCACTGACAAAATGACCCTCCTCAGTGGTCACTCATGAAAAGAGTATAACTTCATTCTATTCATGCAAGACATGCAACTAACATTAACCAAAAAAAACTTCAAATATTTTGATCCCGACATTGAGGCTTTTTTTCCAAACTAGTTAGAATATGGTTATATTGACATCCACCCTCCATTACAGGCCCTTACTATTTATATTATGGTTGGTAAGAAATCCAGATATTGAGTATAGCTAAATGTCTATGTAGGGAATTTACCATCCCAGAGAGTGCAAAAAGGAAAAGAATATCATCCCTAGATAGTAAAGTAATAAAACATAGCTGTGAGTGTAGCTCATGTTAAAACACACATGGTTCTTGATCCTTTCTGTAGCGCGCACACACACACACACACACACACACACACACACACGGCCAAACAGACAAGTAAAATAGGAAAAATAATTCTATTGTTCCTTCATTTCACTTAAATTTGTTCATTTGACTGATAAAATAAAAATAATAAATCAAATTCTTATGATCTGATTCATTAGGCCTTGAGATAGCCTTGTGGGTAAAGATGCTTGCTGTCAAAGCTAAAGGCCTAAGTTAAGTCTTCTAGACTTACACAATTCAAAATTAGTAGGGAACAATTCAAATCCTAATTTGGCCTCTGACCATATGTTTACAATGGCAAGGGTTCATCTGCCCACACAGACACTGACAAATAAATAATTAAAATTGTAGAAAGAGTTCACTTAATTCTTCAAGACAATATCTAAACATTTGCTGTGCTCGCAAGTTTTGTATATCAGTGAAAGAATTCCAAAGGTGGAGTGTTCCTAGGACTCAGGAGACCATCTAAAAAGAAGAGGATCTTCTTGTGTTTATGTGAACATTGACGTCACATTTGAGAAGTGTTTGTTAAATAAGAGACACTATTGTGAAGCAATTTGCAAATATTACGCCCCCTCTACACAATAATCCTGAAGCACACACCAAGGAAATAACAGAATTATGAAGAGTTTTGAAGAATTATTGGAGCTGGATTTGAAAAGTCATATGTGCTTCAATGTGTAGCTCTTGATGTTTGTGGAAACTGATTCAAATAAGATGTTCAAGTGAACACTGAGAAGTGAAAACAATAAAGAAGTTAGTAGTGCAATTCTTGGGATGGAGTAACAGATTGGAGATGGTAATTCAAAGCAGAAAATATGGAGGTCAACAGAGCTTGTATTTTAACGTAAATGAATACTCCCTCGGGGTAATACCAAAAAGTACTAATAAAGAATAACTTTTTGTGGTATATATCATCATGGCTCCATCTCCAAAGTAAAGGATTATAACAGCTATTGAAAATCTATTAAGAACCAATCAGGAGTGTGGCAGGCTTTTAATCCCAGCCTTTGAGGCTGGGGTATGCGGATCTCTATGAGTCCAAGACCTGCCTGTTGTATAAGAGCCGGTTCCCAGGCAGCCTCTGAAAAACCTGTTCCAAGAAACAAAAAAAAAAAAAAAAATTCTACTAAGAAAACTATGAAAATGAGTCATCAAGAATGAAACCAGATCCAAATTATAAAGGATCTCAGTCTGTTCTTCACTACCTTGCCAATATGCCATGTTGACATTTTCTGCTTAGTGTATTTGAACAGTGTCACTACTGGCCTACAGCACACATGCACTGGAGTTTCAGGCTTCTTCTCCATGTAAGAAAGCTTAGTTGGGGCCAAAACCCAACTCCAGTCAGCTCTGTCCTAAAACCACATGGCCCAAAGTGATAAACTAAATTTGGGCAAGTACAGGTGGTACCTAGTTTTGCAACTTGGTGTGGTTCAGTGAGCACAGCAAACACAGGTAGCTCCCAGAACTTCCTTGAGGGCAATTAATACTTATCAGTTGATCTTCTGTTCAATCACCCTGAAGGTAACAACTGGGGAAATGAACTGACACATCAGCTCTAACTTCCAATTTAGGGAAAAACAAACCAAATTTCTGATGCTTAAAAACTTTAGATGGTCTGTTTTATTTGTTTGTTTGTTTTTGTTTTCTTTTCCAACATACTTTGCCAAGTTCCTACATAGTTTTCTTGGAGGAAATTCAAAGCAGTCATTACTTGGAAGCACATGGAGCAATGAAATGTGATCTGACACTGAAAAATAAAAAGACATTTCAGAGCAGTGACTCTCAGGTCCTACATTTGAGATACACAAAAGCATCAGCTTATTTCATGAGGCCTACAAATAGGATGCTAAATAGGGCAGTGCTGAGCAGAATGTCTCCATCTCCAGGAATTAGTACACACACACACACACACACACACACACACACCCACACACACACCCACCCACCCACCCACCTACCTACCTGCTATTAATTCCGAGTCAAGAAAGGATATTTCTTAGGAGTCAAGTGGTATAACTGGGCTGATCACAGTGAGTTCGAAGTGTGAATGCGTCATCGTCTCTTATGTCAGAGGCCGTTTTCTGACACTGATTATGACGGAGGACGACATCTCTGCGTAGGAGCGTTTCCCCCTAGCTACTACAGTGTGGCTTTTGGACTGGAGAGGATAGGACAGAGCGTGATAGTAGCTGTAACTTGGGGGCTGAGCTTTCACTCTGGGGCTGTGCCAGCCCTCGGAGTGTAGGGCTGTAGCCCCAAAGTTGGTGCTTCAGCTTTTAGTGTTCCATAGGGGAGTGTTTTTTTTTGTTTGTTTGTTTTTTTTTTTTGTTTGTTTGTTTTTTTGACTTGATAGGACAGAGTGCGATAGTAGCTGGGGATAGGGGGCTGAGCTTTCACTCCGGGGCTGTGCCGCAGGCCTCGGAGTGTAGGCCTGCAGCCCCACACTGGGTGCTTTAGGTTTTCTTGCTCCAGCTCTCCAGGACTCTGGTGCTGGAGGTCTGAGTGCCAGCGTTGACGCGTCAACTGAGATAAGGAGGTGGAGAGGGCAGTGGTGCCAGCCGGCCCCAGAAGCCTTCCCTTTCCCAGTGTCCCACTGACTGTGCTCTGCTCTGCTGCTGTCCATCTGTCCAGCTGCAAGGCCCCCCCATGGTGGGCACAGGGATGGCGGTGCCTCGTACTGCCACCGTGGTGTGCCCATGGAGGATTTTTAAGCTGCTGCCAGTTCTAATTATCTTCATGTTCTGTGAATTTAAAGTAAGTAGTGCCATGCTCATGGTTCATTTGCCCATGAATAAAAATGCTCTATGGAGGTTCTAAATGAAATAAGGATTTTGGTCATTTTCATCATGTTGGCTGTTTGGGGAGAAAATACACAAAATTAATCCACAGTTGAAGTCTATTGCCTATAGAAGTACACATGCAAAATAGGGAAGGGAGTGATTGTTTTTCCTTGGGTTGCTGGCAAAGTCTTTAGACTGAGCAAATAAGTTTCAGTAGATGAGGTGTGAAAACAGCATACACAGGAGCTCACAGCATAAGTGAGCCAAGGGCCTGATGTGACATGATGCTTACTGTAGACCAGTGGGTCTCAAGGATTGCTGTGGGGTGTGAGATCCAGCACAGGCTCATCAGTGGTGAGACCCATAGAAAAATGTATAGATATTCCTGATAGTATGAGAATCAAATGTCAGGGGAAAAAAACACAGGAAGGAGAATTGATAGGGATAAGGATAGAGAAGTTGGTCCTAAATGGGGCAAGAAGAAATAAGAGCTAAAATGAGTGTGACTTTCTTGATTAGCTGCAGAGAGGGGTGGGATGTGTGAAGAATCTGGAATAGTCCCAAGTTCCTGGCTCTGTCAGCTAAGTTACTGAGATGGGCCTTATGGGAAGAGAAGCATATTGTAGATGAGAGATGATTTCAGATCACACACATCTCCCTCAGAATCCACAATCAGGGCCTAGGGAGATGACTCAGTGCGGAAAGGAAAGTGCTTGCCATGATCTGGAGTAGGAGCCCTTAAGGCAATGTAAACGCTGGGTGGAGGTATGAATAGAGGAATCCCAGGTTCACTGGTCATCAGTTTATCAGAGAATGTGTGAGCTCTAGATTCAGTGAGAGACTCTGCCTTAGAAAAATTGAGGTAGAGAAGGAAGACATTACAACAGCAGCCTCTGGCTTTTCACATAAAATACACAGGCACCTAGCAGTTACCAACACTTGTTTTTGATAAGGTTTGGGGTGAGGAACACGGAGGGATTTTGCAGACTTGGCTGGATTTTCTGTGGTTCAGTGGTCTGTGTGGATGTGTGTTGCATTTTGTAAGGGAACAATTCTCTCCCCTTCAGGATGGTGTTAGCTATGAGTCTTCTATTGGTGCTGTTTGTCAGATTGAGAAAAGTAGTCCTAGTTTGCAGTCTCCTGATGATTAGACGGTCGATTTTCTTACATGTTTTATTACTATCTGTTGAGATCTTCTTTTTTCTTCATTTCTTTTACTGTGGATTATGACATTGATTTTTTTTAACTGAGCATTACATTCCTTTCTGTGTATATATGGTGTGTGTGTGTGTGTGTGTGTGTGTGTGTGTGTGTGTGTGTAAATCCAAAGCCCCAAGAGTCGGTTTTTTCCTTCTACCACATTGGTGATGGGGGTCAAACACAGGTCCTGAGGATTGGTGGCAAAGTTTTTACCTGCTGAGCTATCTTCCTGGCCCAATAATATTTAAAATTTTTATTTAGATTTATTTATTATATATAGTGTGTTCTGTCTCCTTATATCCCTGCAGGGCAGAAGAGGGCACCTCATTGCAGATGGTTGTGAGCTACCATGTGGATGCTAGGACC
The DNA here is from genome assembly GCF_943737965.1 of Phodopus roborovskii. Lineage (NCBI taxonomy): Eukaryota > Metazoa > Chordata > Mammalia > Rodentia > Cricetidae > Phodopus > Phodopus roborovskii. Next base: position 92,581 of record NW_026126790.1, on the reverse strand, counting down.
TGAACTCAGAACCTCTTGACAACTAGCTAATGTTTTTAACCATTGTGAGATCTTTCCAGCCCCTGCCCCCACATATTTTTTTTTTTACAAAGTCTTTTATGACTATAAATTTTCCTGTTACACACTGAATTAGTTGTTTTGTGTAAGTTTTATGTTGCATTTTATTATTTTTATTATTTTTTTTTAAAAAAACCTTTTATGTACATGCTCTTGCATGTATGTCCATGCGTCACATGTTTGCTGTGCTTAAAGATGCCTTAACGGGTGACATATTTCCCTGGAAATGGAGTCATAGATAGTGGTGAGCCACCAAGTGGACCCTGGGAAACAAACATGGGTCATTTATCTATAAGAATGACAAATGCTCTTAACTGCTGAGCTCTCTCTCCAGCCCTTCCTGTTTTTTTGATAACTAATTTTAACCCGTTGTAATCAGAGAAGATGCTTCTTGACATGGGAATTTTTTAATTGAATTTTTACTATTTTAAACTATGTGTATGTGTGTGTATGAGCTTGTAGCTTCAGCTGCCCAAGGAAGCGGCAAGAGGGCATCAGATCTCACAGAGCTGGAGTCATGGGCAGGCACTTAGGGACTTCTTGACATGGATTGCTGCAAGAGCAGCAAATGTTTTCAGCTGCTGAGCCATTTCTCTGGGCTTGGCCATGTGGTTTGATTATTTAAAGAAACAAAACAAAAAACAAAGAAAACATTGAGGTGTGTTTTAGCTTAATGCCTGGATTTTTTTCTGAAGAATCTTCCATGTACATTTGAGAGTGAATGTATTTTCTGCTATTATTGCATAGTATTTTGCTAGTATGATAGTCTAACTTATTTGTTGTGTTTTTACCATGTTCTCTTTTCATGCTGACTCACTGAAAATGAGATCTAAAAATAACTAACTACTGTTGATGAACGGTTTGTTTTATCCTTACTTCAACAGATTTACTTCATTTTATTGTTCTCTTGCATAAAATCCTACATCTTAAAGACTGAGCTAGCCTTTTCCATCACATCTTTGTTTCTAGTAACAGTTTTAGTCTTAGTCTTTTTTATCTGCTATCAGAGGAGTCTACTTGTTTATGATCAGTTAGTATTGGGGCCTGGTGATAAAGACTAGAATAACCCACTGAGGGAAGATGGATTCAGGAAGAGGTAAAATATGCAATTAACTGCAGGCCTTACTCTGCGAGGTGTGGAAGAATATTTTAGAGGGTATGTGGAGGGCTTGGATATACATTCATAGTCTCTGGAGTGAGATAATGGAAATATTTGCCGTGCCTGAATATCTATTCTTGTGATCCTAGAAGCAAATCGTTATCATTGCCTTGCAACATGATATCACACTTGTTTGTATGTGGCTCAGGTGAGAAAGAGAGAGAGGACCAGGATAAAATATTTTCAACCCTTTTCTGAGCCCTTGTAAGGTCAGTCCTGTACCTTAAGGATCTAAAACACAAGGTTAAAGGAACTCTCCATGAAACCCAGAGCAGAGGCTGTGCACCTACACTTTGGATCCTTTCTGGAGTCACAGATGTAAAAAGGAAAATAAAGATACAGGGAATAAAAAAAGAGGATACTATTGCATGTATTTTTTTTTTTTGGTAGAAGTAAAAGGTCCTTGTCATGTACTAGCATAAAACAGGTTTTATAGATAGTAATTATCTAAGGATTTGTTGTTCATTTTGTCAGACCCCAAGGAGAAGACAGCTGAGGAGTTTCTAGATGGTGTATGTTGATGCCTGGAAAGAGTCAAGCCCATCATTTCTAGGGTTGTTTTTGAAAGAGCCATTTTCTTTTTGGGCTCAAACTGCATTAATTTAACTCAAGAGACAGGAAGGAAGGGGTTAAATCCCAACTCTGAAGCTCTGTCATTAGTTTCTTATCACTCTCCCTTCCTCAGAGGACAAGCTGCAGTTCAGTGTTTTTCCTCTGCAGGAAATGTTTTTTCAAACCCAGTGCATATGGATAAATCATGAACTTGAACTCAGGGAAAAGAACCCAACCCAGATCATTGATACTTTTTTTTTTTTTTTTACTGGATTTTAAAAATCTTTGGTAGGGACTGTGTCCCTCACCCATCTCCTAAATAAATACATTGAGATTTATTCTTACTTACGAATGGCTGGCCTTAGCTCAGCTGTTTCTAGCCAGCTTTTCTAAATTAAATTATCCCATTTCTCTTTATGTGTTGCCTCTGAGCTCTTTTCCCTTTATTTATTCTATATGCCTTTCTTTCCTTCTTACTCTATGACTGGTGCCCTTGGTGTCCTCCTCCTCTTGTCCCTGGATCTTCTCTAGGTCTCTCCTCCTATTTATACTCTCTGCATGCCAGCCAGCCCTGACTATTTTTTCCTGCCTAGCTATTGGTCTGTTCAGCTATTCATTAGGCCAATCAGGTGTTTTAGACTGGCAAAGTAATGCAGCTTTACAGAGTTAAACAAATGCAACATAAAAGAATGAAACACATATAAAATATTCCACAATGTTCTTTTCTTGATACTATATCCTTATCCTTTAACTCTCCTGGAGTTATGCTCTGTGGAATCTCCCCATAACTTCTGTTTGAAAACTACTGTTTCACCACACTTAGCCCCTCAATAAGAACAATTGTAATTTACTAGAAAACATCTTTGGAGGCATTCTGCTTTGTATTTTATGGTAGCCCATTCAATATGAATAGAGTTGGCCACAGCCACCTGTGCCTGTCTATGTACCAGTACTGTTGAAGAAGCATGCTTATAAGTTTATTTTCTTTGTCTTGAAGGTTGTGGCAGCAGTGCCTGAAGATATGACAACAAGCTTTGATCCTAGTGAGCCATCATTAGAATCGCTGATATGTGTGGTTGCCATTGGACTGGTTACCATTTTTTATTTCTTTGGAGAGGATACCGATCAGTAAGTAACCACTTATAGTAAGTGAATGGTCATTCTAAGTTTTTTGTTTTTGTTTTTTAAGTTTATTTCCTTTTATGTGTATGCTGTTTTGCTTGTATGCATGTGTGTGTGGTACGTGTTCCTGGTCTACAGAAGTGATTAGTGGGCCATTGTTGGATGCCCTGGAGCTGGAATTACTGATGACTGTGAGCTATAATGTTGATGATGGCATTTGAATCTTGGTCCTCTACAAGACTAACAAATGTTCTGAGCCATTTCTCTCTAACCTTCATTTTGTGTTTAGATTGAACATCTAATTGGAGAAACTTGTTATTTCAGGGAAATGAGTTAGGTCTTAGTGTTCTGCATTATGCTAACAGGTGGTTTTTAAAAACTGAACAGAGATTAACAGAAATATTTTTATGTAAGTGTATTTTAAAGGATTTTATTGTAGGGATACTACACACTAGTACTAAAGCCCCAACTTTCTTTCTTTCCCTTTTCTTCTTTAAATTTGGGGTGTCTGTGTTTGTTTCTAACAATATTAAAAAGTTTGCAGGTGTATCTACTTCCCAACTAAGAGTAAAAATCGCTACTTTCATGGCTCTCCTGGATCCTATATTGCTTTTTCCTATGGATCCTATATTGCTTTTTCCTATGCTAACTGTTTTTAAGGAGGGAGTCATAACATAGCCTTTTCTTTCTGAGACTTCTTTTTAGATGTTGGCCTTTGTGCTTCTGACTGACTTCATTTCTAATATCTTCATGGTTTTTTCTTCCTTACCTTCTGCTTACATATATCCCACTGTTTTTTTTTTTTTTTTTTTTTTGTCATTTTTTTTTTCTTCCAATTTTCTGTCTCTGTTTTCTAGGTGGCATGAGTGTTCTTGTTTGCATCCCTTGATCACTTTACCCTATCCCCACTGTTCTCAAGGGTGGATGTATCCCTTCCTTATCGAAAGCTGAAGTATGAAGAAGAAAAAGACTAATGAGTTTTTTTAGTCAGTCAAGGTCTAGAGTCCAATGATATTTCATATATTTTTATTTTGATTATTAACCGTAGGAGATTTAATAATGGTGGCTCCTTAAAATACTTTGCTTTAGAGCCAATATATGCATGGGAAACATGGAGTTAAGAGGAATTATACAGTTTTCTTTAGAATAAGACTGTTTCAGAGCCTTTAATATGGTAACACACATGATACCACACAATGGGAGACCTTACTATATAGCATTGTTTTCATTTGAAATAGAAGGCTTTTGGGTAATTTATTTACCATAAGGCCATAAGAAAGTTGGCATCTTAAAGCTGGAAGTAGAAGTCAGATAGATTTGCTTGAAGATATATTTGTTTTAATGTAATTTTGTTAAATTTTTGTTTCAGATTCAAAGCCGACTTTATTTGAGTAAGTAGTCTTTTTTGATTTTAGATCTTGTGATTGTATATAATTTAAAGCGTTTTCACACTTTAGTCATAATAATTTTTTCTTTGCTTGCTCAGTAAGAGAGAATAGACTGGCTGTGGAACTTGCAATGGAAATCAAAAAGAAATGTGATCTAATTGACAAAGTGTGCCTTGCTCAAGAGGAGGTAAGATGTGTTTGAAAATACCATCCATCACAGTGTGGAGCTTAATTGTTCTCCATGGGTTATTGCTTGCCATCAGAGCTTTGTTTCAGACCAGAGCTCTGTTGCTGCTCAACTTCATCACTTAGCCATTCTCTTTGCAGCCACCCTGGTGATGTGTAGTGTTTACCTTCCTGACTAATTAGTCAGAGCACCTTGATTTGCTTATTGCTCATTTAGATATTGTAAAATTGCCTTTTAAGTCTTTTCCACGTTAAAAGATGACTTTATTTTTATTGTGTGTGTCTATTTGTGTAGGCGTGTACCAAGAATAGGACATAGAGGAGTCACTTTCCTCTTTTTATTACGTGGGTCCCTAGGATTGAACTCAGGTTATCAGTCTTGGCAGCAAGCTCCTTAACTACTTACTGAGCCATCACACTTGCCCATTTCCATCCTTTTAAATGCACTCATAATCTTTCTCAGTTTATGCCATATAGATTAGGGCCTTTGCTTTTACTATTTTATGTCATATATAAGAAAGAGTTTTGTCAGATATATGGATTGTAAATCTCTTCTACTCTGTGGCTTACATTTCTGTTTTGTTCAGTGTCTTAGAAGGTAGAGGATTTGAATTACAATTTAATGTAGTGTAATGTTTCATGAGGTTTTTTTTTGCTTATCAAGGATGTAAAGGTACTTTTACTTGTTATCATGTAGAGACTTTATTTACTGTTTTCATTCGGGAATGCTAGGGCTACTGTGACAAAATACCTTTAGCAGCAGAAGTGAATTTCCTTACAGTTCTTGAAATGAGTCCATGAAGATAGAGCCAGGCTTTGCTTCCTCTGTGACCTGTCCCTTGACTTTAGATATTGCTGTCTGCTTGTTATGTCACTCTCTGTCCTAGTGCTCTCCACATAGGATACCAGTCATATTACGTTGCAGTCATCTTAAATCCCTCATTTTACCTAGCTGTATTTAAAGGCTTTGTCTCTAAATAACACAAATTCTGAGGTGCTGAGACAGGGTTTCTCTGTGCATCACTGGCTGTCCTGAAACTCACTCTGTAGACAAGGGTGGTCTGAAACTCACAGATTTTATCTTCCTTACTTGCCTTATTTATCACATGATATAAATGTCTGATAGCCAGTTACCACATATTGTTCTACTGACAGACTGGAGAAGCCATTAATCTGTTCAGGGGATAGTAGATGACTCACTTCTTTAGATCCACTTTAGTCACACTTGCTGTTAGGGTTTTCAGCCCCAGCAGATGTGGGGCAACTATGGTATTCACAAAGGAAACGTTCTGCCATATGTTGCCTAGGCTGGTGGTTGTGGCTTGTTTGTAGACCTGGCTTTCCTCAGCACAGTGTTTAGATTGCAAACTAAGCTCATAAAATCCAAGGGTACTTCACATGGTGGATATAAATTCTGTTTCCTTCTTTGGTGTCTATTTAGATACAAGTTGAGTTAAAATTTGTATTTTTTCCCCTCATGTGTTCCCTTGTTTTATTCAGTATGAAGGCTTAGAGTCATCCTTAAAGGAGGCCAACTTTGACAAGGCATCAACAGAAGTACAGAGTTTGAAGGTAAAAAAAAAGTATGATGTAAAAGCTATGGAAAAGATTCTTATTAGAAATATCTTGTCTCCTCAAAAACAATTATGTCAGAGAAATATGAAATTGTGTATCTGGATCTTACAATGTACAGAAAAAGTTAGTGGAAACAGAATAGTTGTAGGTGGCATAAAATATTTTAAAACATAACAGTTTTATCTCTTGTCATTAACTTGTTTTGAGGGATACAAAATCAGTTTATCAGAAGCTATAGATTTATAGAAAGAAAGAAATTCTGCATTCTGTACTCTGGTGAATGGATTGGAAAGACAATTCCTACTTTTGACATAGTTTGCTCCAGGAAAGAGACATAGAACTCTCACAAATTTAAGCATAGTAGCAGACAAGTAAGTTGTGACCATATTGTTTTTTCTTACCATGGTAGTAGATATTTACTAAAATTAGAATTGAGGTTTACATTGTAAAGAGTGGCATGGTGATAAATATTTAATCCCTTTCTGTGCATCAACCCTTGTCTACACACTCCATCACAGCCAGTTTTCAGTCCATAACCATGATTTCACAGAATGGAGAGTTTAGGGAGAGATGGACAGTTAACTCTCCTGATTCAGAGGACACAATGACTTGTCTTAACAGACAGAGTATGATGTGATGAAGTGCCTCAATACTCTTTGCAAGTGGAACGGTTATTAAAACTGAGTTGTGAGCCTGTAGAGTAAATAGAAGTAGCCTGCTCCTACCAATGATAAAACAGAAAAAAAAACTTTGTCACTTAGATTATGTGTTCAGTCCAGTATGTCAGTTCTGTCATCCTCTGTCCTGAGTAGCAAGTCTGTGTCTTATGATTTAGAATGCCCTTGTAGAATCTGCAGGGAGTTTAGACTCCAAATAAACTCATTAATTTTTCTTTATTTTTACATAAAAGTTTTTTTTGGAATGCAACTGTTTTAATTCCTTCAGGGGATATTCATTGTTTGCCGTGGTTAACTGGTGGGCACCTAAAATACTTACACTTTTTTTTTTTATAGAAGTTGCTGGCAACTGTTAAACCTGCTGTTATTTTAATATTTGAGAAATGAAAAAATGTATAAAGTGTTTATATATTTGAGTATACTCATCTGATTTTTACCCTACAATCATCTGATTTTTAACCTAACTAAAAATTCTTATGTTTGGCTTGTTAAAGTTAGCTTTCTATTTTAAGCAACTTATAAAAATCTAGAAAGAGATAAATCTAAACTTGAAGAAGAAATATTACTTATAGAGAAGAAACTAGAAGAAGAGAGAGCTAAGCATTATGAAGAAGAGAAATTGGTGAGTCTTATATATTCCAAGAGAATTATGAATCTTACCTATAAATTAAATATTGATTAAAATATTATATGTGAGCCAACCATAGTGGCACAAACTTATAATACCAGCACTTGGGAGGAAGAAACAACAGTTCCAAGCTATCCTGCCCTGAACAGGGAGAGGATATACTATCTTCAAAAATGTAAATAAACTCATGTATATAAAAAATGGAATGCAGGCTGGGCATTCTTGACAAATGTCTTTAATCTTAGCACTCTGGAGGCAGAGGCAGGCAGATCTCTGTGAGTTTGAGGCCAGCCTGCTCTACTGAATGAGTTCCAGGAAGGTTCCAAAGTGACACAGAAAAACCCTGTCTTGAAAAATCAAAAGAAAAAAAAATGACGTAGAATAATATGAGAACAAAATTTTTCACATCTGATCTGATCTTTTCACCTCTTTTATTTATTTGTTGTTATGTTCTGTTTTTTCAAGACAGGATTTCTCCATGTAATAGCTCTGGCTGTTGTGAAACTCACTATGCAGACCAGGCTGGCCTGGAACTCACAAAGATCCACCTCCCTCTGCCTCCTGTTTTCTGGGATTAAAGGCATGGGCCAACACCTCCCATCAAACTTTTACTTTTTAGATGTTATGATGAGTGGCTTGTGCATATTCCTGTTTTCTTATTGTTTATATTCATTGACATAGTATTAGAATATAGTCCTGTATGTATAAGTGAGGCTGGCCTAAAACTCATGACCTTCCTGCCTGTGCCTCTTAAGAGCTGGGGTTACAAGTGTGCATCCCCACACTTGGCTCGCTTGTTATTTTAAATGGAAAATTTCAATATTTACGTTGGAAGTAACCATAAAGAATATAACTTGAATATTCATAGTGAAAAATATATAACATATATAATATATATATATATATATCATTTATTTTACTTTAAATTCTGGATTAAGCAAAATCTTGATGTGTGTGAGATTATTTAACATATGAATTAGTGGGTTCACCTTAAACCTGAAAAGTTCTATGATGTATTGCTTTTTTAAGGACATCATGTGATTACATAATTTTTAAAATCCTTGTGAGCACTTGGAATGCAAGCTGACAAGGCCTCCTTATCTGGCCTCTCCCTTTTATTAACAGTAAATTAACAATGTACCTAACTAATGCATGTTGTCTTGGAGCAAAATGGACTTATTAAATACTTACTGACTGATACTGTCTTTTCAGATGAGTGACCTTTCAAAAATGATCCAGTCTCTAGCAGATGAATCACAGTCTGTCAAATCACAGCTAGCTGAAGTAAGTTAAGTTGAAATAAATTAGTCTGTCACTTCTGAAGACCATTTATGTTTCATATTATTATTAGGTATATTTGTCAGAGTTTTTTAGAGGAACAGAACTTATGAGATGTCATCTATCTATCTGTCTATCTAAATAGATATCTATCTATATATCGGGTATTTATTAAAGCGATTTCCAGGCTGTGTTCCACTCAGACCAGCAATGTCAGTCTACCAACAGAGAGTCCAAGAATCCAGCACTTTCTCAGTCCATGAGGCTGGATATCTCACCTGATACTCAGTATACACTGGAATACCAAAGAAGTAGGCTGTAATGCCAGTGAGGGTGAGGACCAGCAAGCTTCCTCTTCCATGTCCTTTAGATAGGCTGCTGCCAGAAGGTATAGCCTGGAATATAGGTGGATCTTCCCACCTCAAAAGATCCAGATTAAATGTGGGTCTTGCCACTTGAAATTATTTAATTTAGAAACAGTACTCACAGCTTCCTTGGGTTTTAGTTAATTCCAGTTATCATTGATAACCAAACAGCCATCACATTAGGTAATAAAATATTGTTAGTATTTGAAATGTAGCCAATCTTAAATATGCATTTGTTTTAATGTGTTACTTTGATTGAAATTCATTTTCCCCTAGATATATTTAACCTAGGAATGTATCTGAGCACTCTTGAAGTTGTGTAACATGTATCAATAATAAATAGATTTGCTTCCTGCTGTATAAAGTTTAGGTCAGGAGACAAAGTGTAAGGAGTGTGGGGTCTTTCTCTAATATCTACTCCTACACTAGTGAGCATGGAAGAGAGAGGTCACCAGTGGACTGTCCTCCTGAGACCTCCAGAAAGCCTTCAATTCTAGTTAGAGTTTCTTTTCTAAAATCACAAAGTGGGCAGGCAAGCAAGCAAATTTTTCTGAAGTGTACATGGCAGTAGCAGGTTGCTAAGGGTGACAACCCATTCTTTCAGCTATTTCTCCAGGTTATTCCCTTCCTGGTAGCAAGTGAAGCCATGTTTGGCAAATAGGCAGTAAAGCAGTGTTTTAAGTAAGCCGCTAAATATACCAATAATTCTGTAACTAATAATTGTTCTTTTCTATTTCAGTAGTTAACAAAATGGTCTGCATTGTACATGGAAGGTTCAATAATTTGTTCAAAGTCATGTGGCAAATGACTTTGTCTATCAAAGTAGTGTTGATACTGCCTCTGCTGTAAATAGTGGAATGTTTTGGCTTTTGCTTACATTTTTTATGTTCTTCAGAAAAGACATAATCAGGGGGCTTTCTACGAAATTGTTATAAACGGTGTATTTCTCTTACTTAGGCCAAAACCACACTAAGAATATTTGAAATAAATAAAGAACGACTTAAAGGAGTAATAACAGATACCTTGAATGAAAATTCTCAACGTCAGGAAAGTGTGCGTCAGGTTTGTAGACTACAGATATTTTTTTAGATATGAATATAGCCTTTGATGTTGTGGGTACTCACAAATGAACCATGTGTGGAGTTGTGTAGTGAATGAGTAAGCTTATGAGAACAGGAAGTCTCCCCTGCAGACTCCCATAAAGGATTTAAAAGTGTGTTCTTCCATCTGTCTTCTTCCCTGATAGAAGGCAGTCAGAATTTTACTCTCACAGGAGACATCGGCTAACAGGATTCCTCACAATAAAGACTGCAGTAAGAGTTAACAGATTACCAATTGGGGTGCTAGAGGAGGGAGGAGTTCTTGGGTAATGTAAAGTGAAATCTTACCTTTTATCCTCACCCTCTTCTCTCCTAGACACTAACCCACAAGTGCTCTCGCTGCTGTTGTCATAAATCTGTTTGTCTTCCCAGGTCCCAGGCCCCTTCCCCTCGTCTCTTTTCTTCCTTCCTTTCCCTCCCTTGCTGTCTCTCTTTTCCTTCCTTTCTATAGTGTGCATATTGAGATGGGGGTGTTTGTGGGGGTGTGGTGTGAGAATTTGACTGTGCACAGGTGTGACATGGTGTTTGTCCTTACCTTTACTTTGTTACAGACATACTGTCCTTTTCCTCTTGTGGAAACGCCTTTACTATCTTCCCAAATTACTAGTGTGACATTTTCTTCTTACAGTATTATGGATCTCTGAATAGTAGTCTGTCTGACTTGACTATATATCCTGAGTTGCCCGACGTTTTATTTTACTACTTGGCTTCCTGTAATGGATATTTGTAATCTATCTCAATGGAAATGCCAATCACTCAACTACCTTGGCTAATTTGTTCATTTACAATTCTATTATTGTCATTATTGTTATTTTTTTTGAGAGTGTCTTGTATTGAAATTCAGGGTGACCTGGAACTTACTGAGGTACTCAGTCTCCTAATTGCTGGGTTCAAAGTTATGTGTGTGCCTACTGCCAGATTTTTCCTGTTCTATTTTTTATTTTAATTATGTGCATGTGTGTAACTTGATTGTAGATATGTGCACACAAGTGCAGGTACCTTTGGAGGCCACAAGCATCAGATCCCCAACATGGTCTGTAAGGGGAACCAAATTCAGGTCTCGTGAAATAACCATAGATACTCTTGGACTCCTTCATTTTCTTCTGGGGGCCATTTTTCTTGGAATCTTAGATTCTCCTAGTCCAATAAGAATGTGTAATGAGTGGCAGTGGTGTCACATACCTATTTATCCCAGCACTGTGAACAGAAGCAGGTGGATTTCTGTGACTTTGAGCCCAGCCGGGTCTACAGAATGAGATCCTGGATAGCCAGAGAAACCATGTCTCCAAGAAGGAAAGAAGGGAGAAGGAAGGAAGGAAGGAAGGAAGGAAGGAAGGAAAGAGAAAGAGCAAAGAAAGAAAAAGAAAAATGTGTTCTATAGATCTACTGGGCATTTTTGTCCTGATACTACAGTTCACTCAGCAGCCAAGGATTCTTGTTTCCTTATCTTAAATGTTCTGTTTCCTCTTTCAAAAGAGAACATTTGTGATTAATTAACTTGTTTATCTTTCAGATAATAAGGTACAGTAGGTAATTTTTAAAGGCAATTGCATAGCTGTAAAGGTCTTATTTTCCATTTTTAAAAAAGATTTTATTTCAAAATTAATTATTATTTTTTTAATTTTGTGCATGTTATATTTGTGTGCATTTGTGTTCATGATTAAGGTGCTCTGAAAGGCCAGGGAAGGATGTTGAATCTCCTGTACTTGGAGTTATAAGTGGCTGTGATGAGCCCGATATAGGTGCTGGGAACTGAACTCAGGACCTCTTGGAGAACAGTGCATGGTATTAACCACTGAGAAATTGCTCTAACTCCTTGTTCTCTTTCATGTTTCTGATATTTCGATACTTATTTGCACTTCTTGGTGTTTTGATTCTGCTTTTGTTGTTGTTAGTGTGACAGGGTTTCTCTGTGTAATAGTCTTGGCTGTTCTGGAACTCACTATAATCTCATGCAGGCCTCAAACCAGGAGATCTTTCTGCTGTGCTGCATTTTTTTTTTAAATAAAATTTTGATATTGCTGCATTGTCTTCCCTTTCCATGTTTGGTTTTGAAACTTGAATGATGTGTTGATTATGGGACCTTCTTTGCTTTCTGCCCCTTTTTTTCTTTTCGAACATTATCTTTCTGTTGTCTTTGGCTCTCTGAGATTGTGTGATGATGTGTCACATAGGGTTTCATTAATATGTTGGATTCTTACATTCTGGAAACTCTTGAAACTGTGGGTTACTAGAACTATTTATTGTGATAATTTAAATTTTGTTTTTTTTTCCTTTTTATTTAAATTTGAAAAAATGTTGTTTTACATGTCAATCCCAGTTCCCTCATGTTCCCATTCACCCCTATAACCCCCACCAAAACCCACCCTATCCCCTTTCTGCTTCTCAGGGAGGGTAAGGCCTTCTGTGACCAAATAGCAATCCAAGAAATATTGGAGAGACTAACTTTAAAGCCCTTCCATGATAATGATATTGACGACTACCTGATTTGTTGTGTGTGTGTGTGTGTGTGTGTGTGTGTGTGTGTGTATTCATTTGTTCACGTGGATACATATGTGTAACTGTGTGTAGTGACTAGAGGCCTTAATAGTGTCAGGGACGGTCCAGTTTATTTTTTAGAAAGAATCTCTCTAAGTAATTCTGTCTATCCTGGAGCTCCCTATGTAGATCAGGATGACTTTGATCTCACAGAATTCCACCTGTATCTGCCTCCTGAGCACTGAGGTGAAAGGTGTGCATTGCTGTGCTGGACAACATGTCATCTCATTGAGCTGGTTGGCCTTAAATCCAATTAGAAAGTGGTTGCTTACTTTAATAACACTTATGCTACTGTGGTACCATAAGCCACATCTTGCTGCTGGGTTGTTATTTCAGCTTGTGTGCTTCACAGGTAGGTGACATTGATGAATATGTTTGGACTGCTGTATGCATAACACCTTACAGCACTATTGAAGCTTGCCAGTAGGGATGAAACATTCAGCTATATGTATGCATAAAAGAAAAAAATGAGATGAGTGGCAGAAAATGTGATGTGTATATGCATGTTTGAGAGAAGACAGGTACAGGGAGGTAATAGGAGAGATATCAGGAGCATGTGTATACTTCTGTGTGTTGGTATGTGTGTATATGTTCAGGCATTCATAGGGACTAGAGGAGGACATTAGATCATATAGAATTACAGGCACCTTTGAGCTACTCAGTGCAGGTGCAGGGAATTGAGTGTGGGTCCTCTGCAAGAGCAGTATGTGCTTTTAACTACTCTACTGTCTCTCCAGTTCCCTAATTATTCCCTTTTGGTTTCCATTCCTCCCTCTACTACTACTGCTTTCAATCATGAGCCTATCTGGATTGTGTCAAGTCATCTTATTTTAGGATTTTCTAACTGGCTCATGTTTCTTCTATTGTCTGTGGATTGTTTGGTCTCACATGTGTTCCTTCTGGTTGTCCATTTTCTTTTGGGGTTGATGCCTTCTCCTTTCACATCTTTGTTCTATCATCTCAGGTTTTAGAAAACATTGTGGTGAGGACTCCTGTGTTGATTGTTCTTACTATAATAAAAACTGAGTCATCCTCACTTCAAAGTCCTACCATGTATACCAGGCTAAACTGGAACTCACAGTGCAGTTGAGGCTCAGATTATCTGCAGAGAATATATATATATATATATATATATATATATATATATATATATATATATATATCTGGGCATTGGTGGCACATACCTTTTTTCCAACACCTGGGAGGCAGAGGCAGGTGTATCTCTGCTGTGAGTTCCAGGCCAGCCTGGTCTACAGAGTAGGTTCTAGGACAGGCTCCAAAGCAATACACAGAAACTCTATTGGGAAAACAAAACAAACAATTAAACAAAAGTAATGAGATGTAGCAGAGTATATAGGGTACAAAGATAGAAAGAATTGACTAGATTTTTCATACAAGTATGTGTCAAAATCGTGTACTTGATTAAAATTTTCCTTGTAAATCAATTGAAGAATATTTCTTATTTTGTACTCTTCTGCTTTGAAAGTTCTTTATAAAAAGGAACCCCATCTGAGTCCCTATTTAAGTAGCAACCCTATCTTTTTTTTAATATCATTTAATAACACATTTAGTATCTTTTAATGATATTGAAAAAATTCTTCTAAACATTGTGCTATCTTTCACATCGTTGTTATTGTTTTCCTGTCAGTATTTAGAAGAAGCTAAAGTCATGAAAGAACAAATGAATCAACTCAATAAACAGAAAACAGCAATCGAAGTATCCAATGTACAGGCAGAGCAACGCCTAAAAGTTAAGGAAAATCAGATCAAGGTAATGGATTGTTGGGTCACAATTTTATGGTTAATTGTAAATTCAAATAATTTTAACAGCTTTTATTTGCTATTGTGTCTTTTTGTTACATTTCAAATGCTTCTAGAACATACATAGATTTGTAATATATATGTTAACAATCCATGTCTTTGTTCTCCAGTATTTTAGCCTGGTGTTCATGAATAAAGAAATAAAATAATGATTTTTACCTTTTTGTTATTTTATATAACCAATTCCATTTAAATGAAAACAAACATTAGACAATATTTGGGAATTTGGGCATCATTCTTTCCATACTACTTCCTGCTGGTAAGGGTCTCTGACAAGGTAATTCCAAGAAGATGCAGAAATCCTGGCTGTAGTCTGTAAGGCTGCTTTGTCCAGCTGTTTTGAATGTAGGATCACCTGGTACTCTGTTTCAGGCAGTCTGGCTTTATCAAAACACATTAGTCTGGAAGGAATCCACATCTTTTCATTTTCTATGGAAACAAAAATAGAAATCCTTTTCCCCAGTAACTTGTCCTTGAGCTTAAATTTTGGAGTCAAAGCATTTTTTTAATTTAATTTATTATTTTATATGTCCATCACAGTTCCCTCTCCCTCTCTCACCTTTACCCTCTCTGCCCTCTCACATGCAATCTATCCACCCTCCCCTCCTATCCCCCCACCCCAATTCCATATGTAGGGGAATGCCATCCAGTTGGGGTCATGTAGATCTGACAGGTCATGTGAAGTATGGACTAGGGCTTCTCTCCTGTCTCTAGGTTAAGGCAGTTATCCCTCCATGGGGGATGTGTTCGCAAGGTCCTTTTGTGCACCAGGGATACATCCTGGCTCCACTGTCTGAGGTCTCTTAGACTGCTCAGTTCTTCTGGCTGAGAGGCATATTCAGGAGGGCCTGAGTCATTCCCATGCTGGCTTCCCAGCTATCAGTCTGCTGGCCCATTAGCTCCTTCTTGTTCAGGTAAGCTGTCTCTATGTGTTTCTTCAGCCTGGTCTTGTCCTCTCCATCTGCATCCGGGTTCTACTTCGACTCAGTGTTTATGTATGGGTGTTTGCTCCTGTTTCCATCAGGCACAAGTTTAGGACTCCATGGATAAGTTTGTTGTTGATCTCACTCTTCGGGAAGGGCATTTATGATAGCCTTTCCACAGAAGCTCAGATTGTTAGTGGGCAGCAGTCTTGTAGCTCTCTAGACCTTTCTTTGTGTTCAATTTAACTTCAAACCATTATTGGCTCCATCTTTTATGTTCTCTCTCTCTCTCTCTTCTCTCTCTCTCTCTCTCATCTTCTATTCCTAACCGGGCTCAATCTTCCTGGTCGCACATATTTTCCTTTACTCCCCCTCATTTTCTCCTACTTCTCTCTCCATTTGCTGCCCCCCCCCCCACTTCAACTGAGCTCTGGGGGACTTGTCCCTTCCCAGTTCTGTGAGGGACTTTATATGAATCTCTTAGAATACACCTTCTATCCTAGTTCCTCTGGTGGTGTGAATTATAGGCTGGTGATCCTTTGATCTAGGTCTAAAATCCACATATGGGTGAGTACATACTGTGTTCCTCTTTTTGTGACTGGGTTACCTCATTCAGGATGGTTTCTTCAAGTGCCATCCACTTGCCTGCGAATTTCAAGATACCATTATTTTTTTCTGCAGAGTAGTATTCCATTGTGTAGGTGTGCCACATCTTCATTAACCATTCTTCAATTGAGGGGCATCTAGGCTGCTTCCAGGTTCTTGCTATTACAAATAGTGCTGCCGTGAACATAGTTGAACAGATGTCTTTTTTGCGTGGATGTGGATCATATGGGTATATGCCCAAGAGGGGGATTGCCGGGTCCTGTGGTAAACTAATTCCAATTTTCCTGAGGAACCGCCATACTGATCTCCAAAATGGCTGTATGAGTTTGCGTTCCCACCAGCAGTGGAGGAGTGTTCCCATTTCTCCACATCCTCTCCAACATGAGTCATCATTGGTGTTTCTAATTTATCCATTGTGGCAGGAGTAAGATGGTATGTCAAAGATGTTTTGATTTGCATTTCCCTGATAGCTAAGGATGTGGAGCATTTTCTTAAGTGTCTTTCAGCCTTTTTGATTTCCTCTGTTGAGAATTCTTTTTTCATTCTGTAACCCATTTTTTAATAGGGTTATTTGGTGTTATGTTGACTAGTTTCATGAGTTCTAAAATATGCCCTTTGTCGGATACAGGATTGGTGAAAAATCTTTTCCCAGTCTGTGGGCTGCCATTTGGTCTTGTCCACTGTGTCCTTTGCCTTACATAAGCTTTTAAGTTTGAAGAGGTCCCTTATTAATTGTTTTTCTCAGGGTCTGTGCCAATGGAGTTATTTTCAAGGGTACCTCCTACTTTCTCTTCTAAGAGGTTCAGTGTGGCTGGATTGAGGTGTTTGATCGATTTGGGCTTGAGTTTTGTGACAGACATGGGTCTATCTGCAGTCTTCTACACACCCTCATCCAATTGTGCCAGCACCATTTGTTGAAAATGCTGTCTGCACCCCATTGTATAATTTTAGCTGTTTTGTTGAAAATCAGGTGTTCATTAGGTGTGTGGGTTAATATCAGGATTTTCAATTCCATTCCATTGATCTGCCTGTCTATTTTTATGCCAATACCAGGCTGTTGTAAGAACTATAGCTCTGTAGTAGATTTAAAAATCAGGAATGGTGATGCCTCCTGAAGTTCTTATATTGTATATGGTTGTTTTGGCTATCCTGGGTCTTTTTGTTTTTCTATATAAAGTTGATTATTATCATTTCAAGGTCAGTGAAGAATTGTGGGGGGATATTAATGGGGATTGCATTGAATCTGTAGATTGCTTTTGGTAAGATTGCCATTTTTACTATGTTTATCCTACCTGTTCAAGAGCATGGGAGATCTTTCAATTTTCTGGTGTCTTTCTTAATTTCTTTCTTTAGAGCCACAATGTTCTTGTTATATAGGTCTTTTATTTGTTTGGTAAGCATTACACCAAGATTCTTTATGTTGCTTGAGGCTATTGTAAAGGGTGATGCTTCTCAATTTCTTTCTCTGTCTCTTTGTCGTCTGAAAAAAGTAGGGCTATTGTTATTTTTTTTGAGTTTATCTTGTATCCTGCTAATTTTCTGAAGGTGTTTATCAGCTGTAGGAGTTCCCTCGTAGAGTGTATTGGGTTGCTTATATAAACTATCATATCATCTGCAAATCGAGACAGTTTGAGTTCTTCCTTTTCAAATTGGATCACGTTGATCTGCTTTTGTTGTCTTATAGCATTAGCTAGATCATCTAGTACGATATTGAGATATGGAGAGAGAGGGCAGCTTTGTCTTGTTCTTGATTTTATAGGAATTGGCTTAAGTTTCTCTCCATTCAGTTTGATGTTGGCAGTTGGTTTGCTGTATATGGTTCTTATTATGTTTAGGTATGATCCTATTATCCCTGACCTCTCCAAGACCTTTATCATGAAAGGGTGTTGAATTTTGTAGAAAGAGTTTTCAGCATCTAGGGAGATAATCATATGGTTTTTCTTTTTCTGTTTGTTTATATGGTGGATCACCTTGATAGATTTTTGTGTGATAAACCATCCTGCATTCCAGGGATGAAGCCTACTTGGTCATGGAGTATGATTTCTCTGATGTATTCTTGAATTCAGTTTGCCAGTATTTTATTGAGTATTTTTGCATCGATATTCATCAGGGATATTGGTCTATAGTTTTCTTTCTTAGTTGTGTCTTTGTGAGGCTTGGGTACCAAGGTTATTGTGGCCTCATAAACAGAGTTTGGCAATGAACCTTCTGTTTCTATTTTGTGGAATAGTTTGAGGAGTAGTGGTATTAGTTCTTCCTTTAGTGTTTGGTAGAATTCTGCACTGAATCCATCTGGCTCTGGACTTTTTTGGTTGGAAGGCTTTCGATGACTGCTTCTATTTCTTTGCAGGTTTTAGGTCTATTTAAGTTGTTTTTCTGTTCTTAATTTAATTTGGTAAGTTATAATTATCCAGAAATTTGTCCATTTCCTTTGAATTTCAATTTTTGTGGAATGCAGATTTTCAAAGTATGACCTGAAAATTGTCTGCATTTCCTCTGTTGTTATATTCCCCTTTTCGTTTCTGATTTTGTTAATTTGCATATTCTCTCTCTGCTTTTTCGTTAATTTGGATAAAGGTTTGTCTATCTTGTTGATTTTCTCAGAAAACCAATTCTTCGTTGCATTGATTTTTTTTTTTTTGTTTTCCTGGTTTCTATTTTGTTGATTTCAGCCATCAAGTTGATTATTTCCTGGCATCTACTTCTACGGGTGAGTTCACTTCTCTCTGTTCTAAGGCTTACAGTTGCGCTGTTAATTCTCTTATGTGACTATCCTCTGTTTTCTTCATATGGGCACTTAGTGCAATGAACATCCCTCGTAGCAATGCTTTCAAGGTGTCCCATAAGTTCGGGCATATTGTGTCCTCATTCTCGTTGAATATCAGAAAGTCCTTAATTTTTTTGTTTATTTCCTCTTTGACCTAGGAGTGGTACAATTGCACATTGTTCAGTTTCCTTGAGTTTGCAGGTTTTCTGCTATTTGTGTTGTGGTTGAATTCCAATTTTAAAGCATGGTGGTCTGATAAGATACAGGGGACTATTCCTATTCTCTTGTATCTGTTGAGGTTTGTTATGTCACCTAGTATGTGGTCGATTTTACCTGCCTGATGCTTTTCCTGCCTGTTTCTAACTCTACACCTATGATCACAGGCAAAGCCCCTTCACTGATTACACAGCTGAATATAAACCTACCAGAAATCAACATCAACAAAATAATCCTCTCAATGAATACAAGAAACGTCAATATGTAGTCAACCATTGCCACGGCTGCCCAGAACTTCACATTTCTTCCTTTTCATTCTTAACTTATTCTGTCTTCCAAACGATAGCCAGAACCATTTGAATCTGGACCTATGCTCTATACCAGACTTCATCGTTGTGAGGCCAGCTTCAGTGTACTTTATCTTCTTTATAACCTTCAGGACCAGGGTTGAGATCTGATGAGAAAAAGACCAAAAGGGTCTCAAAGGCCTTTAAGACTTTTAATGAGCAAAATGCTTAAAAAAGATTGAACCATTGGATTAAATTGCCCTTCTCACTGATTATACTAATTGTATTGTTATTAGACCTGAAAAAACACTAGTCTAATTAAAAAAATGCTGCTATCTGAGAATAGTATTAACAGTGTGGAAGATACAGAGAGGAATAGGCACTCTGTTTTCAAGGCAGCTTTATCGAGGCATACATTAACGTACATGTATCTTAGTAGGAAGTACCAGTGTAGCAAGCAATTAGTTCACCAGTTATTCCATTGTTTACTCCTTCTCTTGGCCAGTCTTAATCCCCCCCCCACCAAATAATATGGGAAACTCTTGTGTGTGTAGAGCGTTCCTCCAAATGCACCTTTTCTTTTTCCATGAGGTTTTAAAAAATTATTTAATGTTTTTTATTTATTTACATTATTGGGAGTTTGCTCACATATATGTCTGTGTGAGAGTGTCAGATCCTCTGGAACTGGAGTTACAGACAGTTTTGAGCTGCCCTGTGGGTGATCGGAATTGAGCCAAGGTTCTCTGGAAGAGCATTCATTGCTCTTAACTGCTGAGCCATGTCTCCAGCCCCAACATTCTTTCCTTAATGCGTCATAAAATTTTTCAATAATTAATTTTTAACATATGGGAGCATTTTTCACTAACCATCTCTCATCTCCCATAGATTCTGGCCTTTTTGGTAATTTATAGTGTCCTTCCTTTAAATGCATGTTTCTATGTAACCCCAGGCTTCTTGAAGTCCTCACATTTCTATATCAGCTTCTCACATGTCTGCTTTATATAGGCTTAAAATTACTGCACCTGGCCTGTACAGTGCCCTATTATAGTGTCTGGGTTCAGTGCATAAAAGCCCCTTCTTCTGAGCCTGATGGTCTGAATTCAGTCTCCAGTGGAAGGAGAGAACAGACCCCTGCTAGTTGTCCTCTGACCTTTGCCCACCTGGGCATGCAGGCTGAGGTGAACACTCACACACACACACACACACACACACACACACACACACACACACACAAACGTTTTTTGAATTGAGCTATACTTTTTCCCAGTCCCCTTCCCTCTGAGCCCCTGCCCTCCACGTCTCCCAAACACTTAGTTTTAAAAGTTTTAAAATGAGATAAAGTCAGACACTAGAAAAAAGAGCTTGAGTGTATAATGGTAAAATAATTTGTGTTGTTTTTTAAGGCTTCTTTGCATTAGTATGATTCAATTATATTACAGCTTGTATTGACCATTGATTTCTTGATAAATGACTTGTTAGATCTGGCAGACAGCATGGATGGGCATTTTTTTTTCTGATATAGCTTTACAATTTTTGCAGAAGTCAACTATTCATGATTTCCTGTATATTTTCCCTTTGCTATTACTGTATCGACACAAACTTTTCTTTTGGTCCATATGTTTATTTAGCTTGCATTTTAGAATAATAACATCCCATTGCACATAGTTACTAAACTTTTCCTTGTTATGATTTTGAAACTGCCCTTTTGAAGTATAGTGCATTTTTTTCTTGTATTCGATTGGTTCACATATGTTTTGGGAATGATACCTTAGAGCAGGTCAGAGTTGAGGTTCTCATTTTAATATTAGAGCTGTGTAGAGTTGTATTAATCATAATGAAAGAAAAGTGAGATATGTAAAAATAATGGTGTGCTAGTTCATACAGAATTCACAATCACTTATAATTGTTAATCCATTTTGTGTGTGTCTGTATTCATATGTATATAGAGGACAAAGGTAGATATTCAGGCTTTCCTTCAATTCCTTTCCCCCTTATTCATTGAGAAAGCTGTCATTAAACCTGGATTGTGCTGCTCAGTAAGCCCTTGGGAACATGTTTTTTCCATTTTCAGCACTCAGACAGGTCTTATATGGGTGCTCATGACCCAAACTTTGGTCCTCATGTTTGTTTAGCCAGTACCTTACTGACTGAGCTATCTCCCCAATTTTGTGGGTGATTCAGTAGTATAGCAGTTGAAATAATGTAAAAGTCATTATTCTTTCCAGTCTTCATTTTGTTTGAGTCTTGGTCTCTCAGGAAACTGGAAATGAACACTTATTATCAGCTAGTTTGAATGACAGCACATGAACAATTTAGACTAAAAAAAAGACTGATTTATTATGGTACTAGTAACTGAACTGTTGTGTATAGTAATTGTCTATAGCTGTATGTCCCTGGGCATGTCCAATCTTGTCAATTATCTTTTTTTTCTTTAAGATTTATTTATTTATTATGTATACAATTTTCTGACTGGATGCACACCTGCAAGCCAGATGAGGGCACCAGACCCCATTACAGATTGTGTGAGCCACCATGTAGTTTCTGAGATCTGAACTCAGGACCTTTGGAAAAACAAACACTCTCCTTACCATCTCTAGCCACTAAATTTTAAGACATATTTTTAATTGTATATTGTCTGAGTGATTCCATATACATTTAAAAAAACCCTAGGCATGTGATTAAGGATTTTTGTTTTCAAGACAGGCTTCTCTGTGTATCTTTATAAAGTAGGTGGGTTTTGAAGTCACAGTGATCTGACCAACTTTGTGTATCGTTAATATTTTTAATATGTTTTTAATTGTATGAAATTCCTTTAATTTCTTTATTAAGAACTGAAGACTTTAATTCCTTTAGTTTCTTTATGATTTTGTACCTTTGTCTAGAGCATATGCGAAGTCTCAAGTCTGAACAAGTGTCTTTGCAGTCAGGTAATACACAACTTGAAATCGAGAAACAGAAGCTTCAAAGGAAAATCACAGTGATGAGGGAGCTGTACCAAGACAATGAAAGGATGCTTCACAGGTGAGAGGTGTTTGGTAACTCCAGTGAATGGCAAGTGAAATGTCTTTAAATGCATTTTATGTATTAGAGGCTTTACACATTGATTATTGGATGTTATCAATTACATAGAATCATTCATGTTGTTTCTTTTTTTTTTTTTAATTTGGTGTTTGTTTGTGTTTTCAAGACAGGATTTGTCTGTGTAGCTTTGCAGCCTATCCTGGAACTCACTCTGTAGACCAGGCTGGCCTTGAACTAAGAGAGATCCACCTGCCTTTGCTTCCTGACTGCTAGTTTTAAAGGAGTGCCCTACATCACCTGGCTACATCATTCATTTTTAAGAATGTTATTTTGTCTTGGACGATTTTCTTCATGAACAAAATGTGAATATGTTGGAATTCCCAAGCTACCTTTCTCAGTATCTGGTAACATTTATCAGATTATTGCCTTAAACTCATGCTGACATGAGTCCAGGAATCTGAGCGGTGTCTTTGGATGGAACTTCCTATTGTATATAAATCTGACTCCTTTCTTCTGCGCAAGTTAGGCTTGCTTAATATTCTTTGTTGTAGTTACTAAATGGCAGTATCATTGTATTTGTGAACAGGGCAGCTGCTAGTCATCCTTCAGTGCCCCTTTTGTGTCCCACATTTGTTTGTCTTATCATCAAATTCTGTCAAATTTCTTAACCTTTAATCTGATGGCTTTTTATCATCTACCAATACTCTGGTTAAAGCCATCATTAGCAGTAGTTGGTTCATTACAGTAGCCCTATGAATGTCTTTATATCTTCCTACACTGTCTTTTCTCTGTAAACTCAGAATAACTCCTAAAACATAAATTGTGCATACTGTCACAGTCTTTCCTGCACCCCCCTCAAATGTTTTAAACAGACTTAAAACAAGATTCTCAGGACCAAGTTTACCATACCCACCTTGTGAGAAGCTATAGACTATTCTATGTCTCTTTTCTTTGTTGCTATCTATTGCCATTGGCTTTCTTCATTTTTGGTGTGCCCAGCACATCTGTATGGTAAGGTCTTTCATCTTTCAAGCTTTTTCTTTCCTTCTTTTTATTTTTTTCACTATGTGGTGTTCTATGTGCTTGCATTTTTGAATCTTTGTTTCATTCAGATGTGGGGTCCCACTATCATCTTAAAGAAGGCTTTCTCGGTACCCTAACTAAACCAATATCTCTTATTTTGTTCCATTATTTCTCGTCACATCTTGTTTTGTTCTCTAATCATCATGTCCCTGCTTCACATTAATTTAAACTCTGTAAGAAGTATGGTACTTTTATTTATATTCCCAGTGCCTAAACTGAAAGGAAAATAGTGGGTTTCCAATCAATATTTGTGCTCAATCAATTCTTCAATATCCTTGAAAGGATAATAATCAACTTTATACAGAAAGAGAAATAAAATCAGGATAGCTAAAACAATCCTGTACAATAAAGAAACTCCAGGAGGCATCACCATCCTCAACTTTAAGCTCTACAACAGACCTATAGTCCTGAAAACAGCCTGGTATTGGCACAAAAATAGACAAGGTCACCAATGAAATTAAATCAAATATTCTGCCATTAACCCACACAGCTACGGACACCTGATTTAGGACAAAACAGCTGAAAGTATATAACGTGAGGAGGAAAACATCTTCAACAAATGGTGCTGGCACAACTGGATGATGGTGGGTAAATGACTGCAGATAGACCCATGTCTATCGCCATCCACAAAACTCAAGTCCAAGTGGATCAAAGACCTCATCATAAGTCCTTCCACACTGAAACTCGTAGAACCTCATAGAAGAGAAAGTGGGAATTACCCTTGAACAAACTGGTACAGAAGACTGCTTCCTGAACATAACTCTAGTAGCACAGACACTGAGATGTACAATTAATAAATGGGACCTCCCCAACTGAGAAGCTTCTATAAGGCAAAGGACACAGTTGACAAGACCAAACGGCAGCCCACAGACTGGGAAAATATCTTCACCGATCCTACATCTGACAGAGGGCTGATCTCCAAAATATACAAAGAACTCAAGAAACTAGTCAACAAAATACCAAATAACCCTATTAAAAATGGGGTCCAGACCTTAATAGAGAACTCTCAATAGAGGAAATTTAAAAGGCTGAAGGGCACTAAAGAATGTACTCACAGTCCTTAGCTATCAGGGAAATGCAAATAAAGGAACTTCGAGATACCATCTTACTGCTGCCAGATTGGCTAAAATTAGAAACACCAAGAACAACTTATGCTGGACAGGATGTGGAGAAAGGGGAACACTCCTCCACTGTTGGTGAGAGTGCAAAGTTGTCCAGTTATTTTGGAGATCATTAAGGCGGTTCCTCAGGAAAATGGGAATCAGTCTACCACAGGCCCCGGCAATCGCCATCTTAGGCATATACCCAACTGATCCACATCCATGCAACACAGATTTCTGTTCTACTATGTTCATGGAAGCATGGTTTGTAATCACAAGAATCTGGAAGCAACCAACATGCCCTTCAACTGAAGAATGGATAAAGAAGATATAGCACATTTACACAATGGAATACTACTCTGCCGGAAAAGAAAAGAATAAAATCTTGAAATTTGCAGTAAAGTGAATGGACCTTCAAGAAACTATCCTGAATGAGGTAACCCAGTCACAAAAAGAATAAAATTGTATGTACTCAATCATATATGTATTTTAGACTGAACAAAGGATCACCAGCCTATAATTAACACTGCCAAAGAAATTAAGATGCAAAGAGGATTCTAAGAGATTCATATAAGTTCCCTCACAGAAGGGGAAAGGGACAAGATCTCCTGAGCATATGGGGAGTGGTGGGGCAGTGAGTGGAGAGGGAGCTAGGAGGAAGAGAAGGGGAGGAGAGGGAAGCATGTGGGCCTAGGAAGATTGAGTCAGGGGAGGAATAGATGAGAAGAGAGAGGGAACATAATAGAGGGAGCAATTATATGTTTGAAGAGAAAAATGAACCTAGAGAAATATCCAGAGACCTTCAAGTCTCACTGCAAGTAACAATTTGAGCAACAGTGGAAGGGCTACCATAAATGCCCTTCCCTGATAATGAGATTGAGGACTGTCTTATCCACCATCATAGAGCTATCATCTAGCAGCAGATGGAAACAGAAGCAGACACCCACAAGTAACCACTGAGCAAAACAGGAATTCAGAAGCAGAGAGAGAGGACAAGACCAGGCTACAAATATACATTGAGACAGCCAACCTGAAAAAAGGAGGAGCTACTAGGCCCCCAGACTGATAGCTGGGATTCCAGCATTGGACTGACTCAGACTCCCTAAACATGGGTCTCTGCCGGAAGGCCTGGGAAGTCTAAGGGACCTTGACAGTGGAAACAGGATATGTACCTGGTGCACAAAAGGACTTTGGGTGCACATCCCCCATGGAGGGATACTCCCTTAACCTAGAGACAGGAGAGAAGGCCTAGTCCCTACTCCAAATGATGTGTCAGATTTAGATGACCCCTCCTGGAAGACATCACCCTACATGTTGAGTGGGGGGTGGGAGAGGAGTGTGGTCGGGGGGCATGGGGGTATGAACAGAGGGAAACAGGGAGGGAGGAAGGGGGAACTGGGATTAATATGTAAAATGAAAATAAGTAAATAAAATTGTACTCAGTGTATTTAAATATTGATGGCAATATGAGACATTGCCCTGACATGTCCAGATAAGGCAGAGAAAAGACCCTTGTGATACCAATCTTGCAATTGCAGATTTCCTAATAAGAATTATAGTTTAGAGTTTTCATTATAAAACCAAGCACACTTTGACTTTTATTGCCCTTTGGAAGTCCCTTGTCTGTCCTATTCCTTCATACATTAAGTGTGCATGTATTTATGTATGTGTGTGTGCGATGTAAAGTCCATTGTTAAATTTGTTTGTAACCTTAAAGCCTGTTTTTTTTTCCCCAGAGATTTGCTGGCCTTTCATTTGTAAACTGAGAATGATGAAGATTCTGAGAGGCCCAGTGTGAGAACTCCTGGTTGAGGGCTAACACAGCAATTTCTTTCAGTTCTCATTCTGTAAACAATTGTCTTCTCTGACTACCTCTTCTTTTTAGAATTGTTTATTTGGTGAGGTACCTGTTCACATAGAACCCAAGCATGTGCTTGAGTGCTGTCACGTGTTCTTGATGGTGAGAAGGCCATAATATACTTTGTCTTAACTTACAGTGCTGTTGGTTGGGAATTTACTTTAGGAAATACACAACTTATGTTAACCAAGATGTGTTTTATTTTGTTTGAGACTGTTTCATGTAGTCCATGCTGGCTTGACCCTGATTACAGTCAGCTGTGACTTTTAACTCCTGATCTTTCTGCTGTCACTTCCCAAGTGCTTGGAACAGATGTTTTCCACCATTGTAGATTTTATCTAGTTTTAAAAAATGATTTATTATGCTGGGCATGGATGGTGTACACGTTTAATCCCAGCACTCAGGAGGCAGAGGCTGCTGAATCTTTGTGAGTCTGGTCTACAAAGCTACATAGAGAAACCCCATCTTATCAACCAAAGCAAAATAAAGAAACAAAACTGTGATTTGCTCTTTTAAATTATGTATGATGTGTGTGAACCTGTAAAAATAAGTGCTGGTGCATGTAGAAGTCAGAAATGTTGGCCCTCCCTGGAATTGTAGATAACATGCTGTTATGAGTCACTGGATATGGGTCTTGGGAACTGAGCTCAGGTCCTCTGCAAGAGCAGGATGTACTCTTCTTAAAGGCTGAACTATTGCTCCTGCCCATGGATATTTATTTTCATTTTATGTGTATGTGAGAGTTCCTGTATGTATGTCTATGCACAATGCCTGTGCCTGGTGCTCTCTAAGGCCCGAAGAAGGCATTGGATCTCTTGAAACTGAGTTACAAATGCTTGTGAGCTGCCATGTGGTTACTGATTACTGAACTTGTGTCCTCTGCCAGAGCAGTTTGTGCACTCTTAGGTGTGAGCCATCTCTCCAGTCCCATGGCGAGTTTTAAATAAAATACACAGGATTCAAATTTGTGTATTCTTTACATCATATGTTTCATGAAAAGTGATCAACAGAGAAGTAATCCTGTATTACCCCAGGAACCAGTGGCCCCAGTATTTGCTAATTTACCAGTTAATGGTTAATGAGTTAATGAAGTTAATGAATAATGCTTAAAAATTCAAAGGTGCAACACATTTTTTTTGTCCATTTTCAAAGTAGTGGTGAAAATATGCATTGTGTTCTGTTTGTATGTGTTCACACTGTGATTTAATGTATTACTTTATTTTCTGTTGCTGTCCTGATCACACTGGTCATAATGAAAAGTCTAGGCACAACTGAAATTGAGGCCATGGAGGAGGACTGTTTATTGCGTTGCTTTCCATGGATTGATCAGCTTCCTTATATAACCCAGGGGTGGCACCACTTGCATTGGCTGGGGTCTCTCTTACATCAATTAGTCATGGAGAACATGCCCACAGGCTTGCCTCAAGCACGTCCTGGGGAGTTATTTTTCTCAGTAGAGATTCTCTTTTGCCAAGTTTCTGTAGTTTGTGAGAAGTTGACAAAAAGCCCAATGAGTATGTCTATTTTGAATAGTATTATATATTCTGCTCTGAATCAACTCACAGATCAAGCTGAATTATGCCACAAGCTGTTCTTCAGGGTAGGACATAGAAACTTTGTAAAACTGTATAAATATCAGAATAAGTTCTTGCCTCTATAGGCTATACTTTTGGTTAACTTATTTTCTATATTGCTTGTTTTCATTCACGTTATTTTCTTGTTTTTTTTTTTCATGACTGATACATTATGTTCAGCTCTTTAAGTTTAATATTGGGAAGAAGTGAAATATTTGAATCTAGAAGTTTAGTATACTGCTTTATATATGTGATTTCTCTTCGAAGTTCTATCAGTAGAGTTTAAATTTCAACATTTAGGCTGTATTAGTTACTTTTCTGTTGCTGTGATAAAATACAATGGCAGAAAAGAAAACAAACAAACAAACAAAAGCACCTAAATACCAAACTATTCAGGTCAAGGCAACTAGTAGATGGGAGAACTTGTTTTGGTGTACAGTTCCAAAGGGAGAGCCCATGATAGTGAGGGGAGCATGGGAGCATGTTCTTAGAGCAGGAAGAGGAGAGATCATAACCCCCTTAAAGTTGAAGAAGACGGATAAAACTAGAAGTAGGAAGAGGCCATATGCTCCCAAAGCCTGCTCCCGGTGACAATCATGTATCATATAATAACATGGTGGTACAAAATGGACCACAAATAGGACAATGCCACCCATTGATTCTTTGCCATCTTTGTTTCTTTAAGTATACTCTGATGTCCACACAGTGATGAAATGCCTTGTTGCTTCATTTCTCAGAGACTTATTGTTACATGGTATCTGACTGCTTTCTCTGTACCTTGTTTTCATTTTTATGCAATGGAAATAATAGTTTTGTATGGCTGTTGACTAGTTTAATTGCCCACAGAAATGTCTCGTAACAGTTCTGGCACACAGTAACTGTTCAATAATTTACCTGTTACTCGTTAGTAAAAGAAAAAAAGTAGTGCAGGGTTAGTGCTAGTGCTGGGATTATTTATTCTCTTGTTCTTTTTTTCCTTTTTAAAAGTTTAAATTAGAAACAATATTATTTTAGATATCAATCCCAGTTCTCTCTCCGTCCCATCTTCCCAAGACCCCATCACATCCTTCTTTTGCTGCATAGAAAGGGTGAGGCCTTCAATGGTGGATCATCAAAGTCTGTCACATCATTTGGGGCAAAGCCTAGGTCCTCCCCTTTGTTTCTAGGCTAAGAGACTATCCCTCTGTGGGGATTGGGCTCACTCTCTTATTATTTTTGACTACCAATTAAAAATATTGGGTCTACAACCTTTACTTCAAGCACTCAAGAAGCAAATACAGGTGGATCTATGTGAATTAGAGGCCAATCTGGTTTAAAATGTGATTTTCAGGTCTACATTATGAGACACTGTCATAAAAACCAAACAAAACAACACAAGCCATAGTTGTAGTTATTGGCCCTCTTACTAACAAACATAGTGACTTACTATAATAAAACTTGATCCTAGTTCCCACTCCCTCCTTCCATAATGGCCCGCTCACACCCTCACATCCCATTCCCCCCCAACTCTACAGGGAGGGTGATGCCATCCAAGAGGGGACATCAAAATCTGTCTAATCATTTGGAGTAGTATCTAGAACTTCCCTCCTGCTTCTAGGCTAAAGGAGTATTCCTCCACGGGGAATGTGCTCCCAAAGTCCTTTTATGCACCACAGATACATCCTGGTATAACTGTCAGAGGTCCCTTAGACTGCCCAGGCCTTCTAACTGAGGTCCACGTTCAGGGATCTGATTCAGTACAATGCTGGTTTCCCAGCTATCAGTCTGGGGGCCATGAGCTGACCCTTGTTCAGGTTAGCTGTATCTGTTGGTTTCAGTAGCCTGGTCTTGACCACTTTTCTTATCACTCATCCCTCTTTACAAGTGGATTCCAAGAGTTCAGCTCAGTGTTTAGCTGTGAGTTTCTGCTTGTATTGCCATCAGCTACTAGGTGGGGGCTTAATGATGGCATATAAATTAGTTATCTATCTCATTATCAGGGAAGGGAATTTAAGGTAGACTTTCTACGATTGCTCAGATTGATAATTGGGGTTATCCTTGTAGGTCTCTGAGTCAATTTTCTCTTCAAACTTATAATGGCTCCCTCTATTATATTCTCTTTCTTTTTCTCTCTCATGTATTAGTCTCCCAATTTAATCTTCCTGGTCCCACATGTGCTCCGCTCCTCCCCTTCTCTTTCTCCTGACACTCCACTCACTGACCCCACCCACTCCCAATATGCTCAGGGGATCCTGTCCTTTCCCCTTCTGTGAGGGACCTTGTATTATTGTCTTTGGTTCCTCCTTGTATACTAGTTTCTCTCACGGTGAGAATTATATGCTGGCAATCCTTTGCTCTATGTCTCAAATCCATATATAAGTGAGTAAATACCATGTTCCTCTTTTTATGAGTTGGTTACCTCAATCAGGATGATTTCTTCAAGTTCCATCCATGTACCTACAAATTTCAAGATTCCATTGTTCTTTTTTTTTTTTTTTCAGCAGAGTAGTAGTATTCCATTGTGTAAATGGACATCTTTATCAATTTTCAGATGAGGGGCTTCTAGGTTGCTTCCAGATTCTTGCTATTTCAAATAATGCTGCTATGAACACAGATGATCAGATGTCTCTGTTAACATGGATGTGTATATGCCCAAGGGTGGAATTGCCAGGGCTTGTGGTAAACTGATTTCGATTTTCCTGAGGAACCACAATACTGATCTCCAAAATGGCTGTACAAATTTGCACTCCTGCCAGCAGTGAAGGAGTGTTACCCTTTCCCCACATTCTTTCCACCATAAGCTGCCATTGGTGTTTCTAAGTTCAGTCATTCTGGCAAGAATAATATGGTAACTCAAAGTTGTTTTGATTTGCATTTCCCTGTTGGCTAAAAGACTGTTAAGCACTTTCTTAAGTCTCTTTCAGCCATTTTTGATTCCTCTATTGAGAATTCTCTCTTCATTTGTTGTTTTGGTAACTAGTTTCTTGAGTTATTTGTCTATTGTAGAGATCATCCCTCTGTCAGATGTTGGGTTGGTGAAGAATTTTCCCAGTCTGTGCACTGCCATTTGGTCTTGCTGACTGTGTACTTTGCCTTACAGAAGCTTCTCAATTTGAGGAGGTCCCATTTATGGATTACCAATCTCAGTGACTGGGCTACTGGTGTTATGTTCAGGAAGCTGTCTCCTGTACCAATTTGTTCAAGAGTGCCTCCCACTTTCTCTTCTAAGTGTGGCTGGTTTTATGTTGAGGTCTTTGATCCATTAGATGTTTCTGTGAATTCTTCCTTTGCCACATCATCGTCTGTATATAGTAGACATAAGGTTTTTTTTTTTTTTTTTTAACTTAATCTTGTATCCTGGTAATTTGCTGAATGTGTTTTCCAACCATAGGAGTTCCCTGGTAGAGTTTATCGGACCACTTATGGAAACTATCATATCATCTGCAAATAGTGACATTTTGACTTCTTCCTTTCAAATTTGTATCCCTTTGTTCTCCCTTTGTTTTCTTATTGCTTTAACTAGAACTTCAAGTACATTATTGAAGGGATATGTAGAGAGAGGGCAGTCTTGTCATGTTCTTCATTTTAGAGGAATTGCCTTAAGCTTCTCTCCTTTCAGTATGATGTTGGCTGTTGGTTTACTATATATTGCTTTTATTATATTTAGGTATGTTTCTGTTTTCCCTGATCTTTCCAAGGATGTTCAATTTTTTCAAAAGCCTTTTCAGCATCTTAGTGGGATTATAATGTTGTTATTCCTTCTCCATTTGTTTTTATTGTGGGTCTCATTGATAGATTTTTGTAAGTTGAGCCATCCCTGCATCCCTGGGATGAAGCCTATTTGATCATGTTGGATGAGTCCTCTGATGTGAATTTGGATTCAATATACCTGTATTTAATATAGTATATTTGGATCAATGTTCATGAGTAATGTTGGTCTGTAGTTCTCTTTCTTATTTGTGCATTTGTGTGACTTGTGTAACAAGCCCCATAAAAAGTTTGGTAATGTGTGAGGTTTATGTGAGCTTTCAGTTTTATTAGTGTTTATTTTATATATGTGGGTGCCTTTGTATATGGAGCATAGATGTTCAGAATTGAGACTTTGTACTGATGGACTTCTCCTATGATGGGTATGAAATGGCCTTCTTTATCTTTCTTGGTTGATTTTGGTTTGAAGTCTAACTTGGTAGATATTGGGATAACTGCACCTTCTTGCTGCCTGGGCCCAAATGATTGGAAGTTCTTTCCCCAACCCTTTTTCTCTAGGTTAGTATCTGTCTTTGAAGCTTAGATGTGTTTCTTTTTTACACCGAAAGGGTAGATTCTGTCTTCAGGTCAATTCTATTAGACTGTGTCTTTTTATATGCAAGTTAAGACCATTAATGTTGGTGGAAAGTAAGGACCATTCATTCATTAATTGTTAATTCTTATTTGTTTTAGATTTCATTTTGTTGTTGTTGGCAGTGGTATTGTTGTGTATATTTCCTATGCTTTTGCATTTGGGTTCTGGTGAAGGGGTGTTATCGATTGGCTAGTTGTTTGTTATTGTAGTTAACGTCCTTGTGTTGGAGTTTTCCTTCCAGAACATTCTCCATGGCTGGATTTGTGGATATGTATTGTGAAAATCTGGCTTTGTCATTAAATAACTTGTTTTCTCCATCTACAGTGATTGAGAGTTTTGTTGGGTATGGTAGCCTTGGCTGGAATCTGTGAACTCTTAGTACTTGTAGAACATCTATCCAGGACATTCTGGCCTTGAGAGTTACCATGTAGAAGTCAGGTGTAATTTTGATATTTTGATTGATAGGTCTGCCATTATAAATTACCTGGCCTTTGTTCTTCTTGTCCTTTATATTTTTTATTTATTCTGTATGTTAGATGTTTTGATTATGATGAGTCAAGGGGAGTTTTTTTGTTTTGTTTTGTTTTGTTTTATGTCCTGTGTATTTGGTTTTGGGTATGCTTCTTGTATTTTCATTAGCATAATTTCTTCAAATTGGAAAAGTTCTCTTCAGATTGGGAAAGTTTTCTTCAATGATTTTTTTGAATATATTTTCTGCATCTTTGAGCTGGGGTTCTTCACCTTCTTCTCTGCCTATTATTCTTTGGTTTGGCCTTTTCATGTTATCCCACATTTCTTCTATGTTTTGTTGGATTTAAGATTTTCTTTGGTCAATGAATCTATTTCCTGTAGTTTATCTTCAACTCCTGAGATTCTCTCTTCAATCTCTTATATTCTGTTGGTTACGCTTGTGTCTGTAGTTCCTGATCATTTACCCAGGTTTTCTGTTTTAAGCGTTCCCTCAATTAGGGATTTCTTTATTGTCTCTATATCAGTTTTCAGGTCTTGAACAGTTTGAATTGCTTCCTTCATCTGTTTTATTGTTTTTCTTTGCTTTCTATACTTTCTTTAAGAGATTTTTTTTATTTCATTCATATATTCTGTGTCCTTTTTCTCTATTTCTTCCAATTTATTGTTTGTTTTTTTTTTGCATTTCTTTTCTTAATTTATTTTATATAACAAAGTCCATTTAAATGAAAACAAACATATATACACAATATTTGGGAATTTGGGCGTTCTTTCCAAACTACTTCCTGCTGGTAAGGGGCGCAGTCACGGGGGATTCGAAGAAGATTCAGAAATCCTGGCAGAAGTCTGTAAGGCTGCTTTGTCCAGCTGTTTTGAATGTAGGATCACCTTGTACTCTGTTTCAGGCAGTCTGGCTTGATCAAACCACATTAGTCTGGATTTCTTCCATTTCTTTAAGGGATTTTTTTTTTCATAGCATCTTTGAGGGCCTGTGTCATTTTTAAGAACTTTTTTTTTTTAAGTCATACTCTTCATCTGTTTTGATATGTTTAGTTCTTTTTGGTGTCGAGTCCCTAGATTCTGGTTTATCATACTCTTCTTTCTATTGTTGGGCATTTTCTTCTATTTCTGTCTTCCCATCACTTATTCCAGTGTGTGAAGGTGGAGTTTCTGTCTCTCTTTACGCTGCTGTCCTGGTGAATGTAGTTGGGTCAGGAGTTCGATGTCTGCAACCATGGATAATCCAAGTTCTCTTGGAGATTGCTCCCCTGGCAGAGGCCAGTTGGTGGGGTTCAAAGTGTAGCATCAAGGTGTACCTGAGTGGATAGGTGGGTCCAGTGGGTTCAGAGCAGAGCCAGGAAGTTCCACAGAAGTGGAGGGTTTGTTGGAACCACACTTTTTCCCGGTGCCAAATTTCATATCAGAGACACACAATTTTTTTTTTCTTGTTTTTTTGCACATGGCCTTTGCTGTGGTGTATGGCAATTGCTTTGTGTGATACACTATTTGTGATTGTAGTTGATTATATTGATTACATACATTAAAAGGAATGAAAAACTCTTTTTTTTTAAGGAAAATAACAGTGGAGGAAAATTGTCGATTGGAGAAAGAGGAAGAACTTTTCAAAGTCAACAAGAGAACCAACCATGTGAACAAAGAACTAGACACCTATAGGTAAGACATCCTCTTTCTTATTTTGATGCTTGGCATCAGAAGCAGTAAAATAAAATGGCTTTGTTGTTTTGTTTGATCTCAGACAAGGTCTCTGTATCCCTGACCCATCCGGAACTCTTTCTGGAGGCAGACTTGCCTTGAACTCAAAGATCTGCCTGCCTATGCCTACCAAGTGCTAGGACTAAAGGCTTGTGTGTCCTAACACAACTACTCAGTGAATTGGCATATTTTTGTTTCATTAATTTGTATTTGAATTTCGTGGAATTTTGTTGATATTCAGAGAATATAAAAAGGAAAATTTTCTTTTTGGGGATTTTGACATATAAGTATAAGCATATTTTATGTTAACATGAAGAAGTTTATAAATAGGTATGGATGTTGTGTGTGTTGGCACTGGGAGGTGGAAAAGAAAGGTCACAAGATCAAGACCAATATTGGCTAAATCGTGAGCTTGAAACTAGCTTGACCTGCATGAGACCCTGTCTTCAAGAAGGACATGATGAGCAGTTAATTCAAGCTCATTCATGAATATTTTTTCAGCTGGGAAATAATATACACAGTATTAGCATTCAGCAAGTTTGCCATGAAATGAACAAGCCACTCTTAGAATTTTAGTAAATGCTTAGCTAGTCTTTGGTTCAGTCCTCAGTGGACCTGAGGAAACACTAGAATGTCTGTTAGAGGATCACCACAGCAACTTGAGTCATAAGACACTTCTATCAACCTTAGGAAGGGTAAGTTTGAGCTTTATCTAAAAGGACAAATTACTTTTTTGTTTCATAAAGACAGTAAGTTAGTTATACTTTTACCTCTTAAGAGTTCCTCTCCTGAGCTGAGCATTGGTGTCAGAGGCAGGTGGATCTCTGTGAGTTCAAGTCCAGACTGGTCTACAGAGCCAGTTCTAGGACTGTTGGGGCTACAGAGAAACCCTGTCTTGAAGTAAACAAACAAACAAACAAACAAAACAAAACAAACAAAAACGATTTCCTTTTCTGGGACTCTGTTAATTTTATAGGATCTGAGTTTATCTTTCATGATTTTGAGTCCTGAAAATGAAAACCAGATGATCAGGCATGCTTGCATGTGCCTGAGACTTTTGCACTTAGGATGGAGGCATGGTAAGATTGTAACTGAGCCCCTGAACAGGCTGCTTGAGACCTTCTGTACTGTGTAAATTTTTGTGACATCGTGTTAGGCACATCCAAGTAATAGTGCTCACATAGTTTAATTGACATTAGACTTAGGGGAGGAGAAGATGGTCTTTAATACCTGTCAGCATCTCTCAAAAGAGGAGTCTTGTGGTTATAATTAAATAAGGAAGAACACTCAGTAATATTCTTGTAGCCACATGCTGTTATTCTTTATTATATGTCAGCACAGTGGAGTAACTATTTGTTCCATGTAGACGGCGTGCCAAGGATATCGAAGAAGAATTGGAGAGAACAATTTGCTCCTATCAAGTGCAGGTATGTGTGTCAAGTGACAGCTGTATATGCAGTTAGAGCACTCTGACTGGATAGAATTGATGCAGGACTGTAGCTTTCATCACTCCTGAGGTGTTTTGTGAAACTGAAATATACACAGGGAGCCAAAGATGCTGAAATAAAAAACTTCTGCAGCTTTCCTTTCTTTTGGAATGAGTATTATACAGCACAGCACTGTCTGGCACCATCACAGTCCCATGTTGTGCTTGTTATCTGTTCCTTGGAAACTCTAGTAGTTGATCATCTTCTGCAGTTTGTTGGCATTAAAAACCTTATGTTCAGGTTTGTTTAAAATTTCAGGAGAGAAAATCATCTGTATATGTGAAATTGTGCTTTCAAAATGGTTATAATGCTTCAGAGATGCATCGGCAGTGGGAATTATGGTTTGGGCCATGAATTTTAGTGGTGGCAATGAAAGTTTTTTATTTATGAATAATTTTAATAACTGTATTTTAGGTTATGGCTCATGAACAAAGGGAACATGACTATTGGGTAAGTTTTTAAGTCCCCTAACATATACTATTCATGTTATATTAGTTAAAGGTATAGACAGTATTTAAAAATAATCACTTTCTATGAATTTTGTTAATTTTACCAGTATTTAAATCATATTTAGGCCAGACCATAGGAAGCACTGAGAATTAATCTTTTATTTCTGTGCTTTACTTGTACATTTCCCTCTGAATATAATTAGTTTTAAAATCACAAAGTCTTGAGAAGGAGTTTTGGGGGTTGGAGAGAGAGCTCAGTATTTCAGCTCAGCACTTGCTGCTCTTCCAGAGGACCAGAGCTGTGTTTGGTTCTGAGCAAGTCAGATGATTCACATTTGCCTGTCTTCTACTTCCAGGTGAATTTAGACCCTCTTCTGTCCTCTTAAGACACCTCCAATCACACTCGTGTGTGCATGCACACACACATAACATGTGTACATCTTCATATTTATGTGTCATACAGTGAGCACCTTATAAGTCCAGGTATATCAGAGTCAGGAGAAACACTTATGCACATAAAACTAAATAAAATTTTAAAACAGTTAAGTGAATTGTAACATTTTACTAGCTCAGGGTATTGTACTGAATTCCTTTTTGTTTAAAATTGATTTTTATGATTACAATTGGAAAATAATTACACACAGAGAAACATCCTTTTTGGAGCAGGGGTTTGAGGCAAGGTTACTTTGTGTATTGATGGCAATCCTGGAATTAGGTCTGTAGACCAAGGTGGCCTTAGTGATGCACCTGCCTCTACCTCCTTTGAACTGGGATTAAAGTTGTGCACCACCATTGCCTAGCTAAAAAAATTATAGTAGTAAAATATATTTAAGCTATATTTACGGTGGATGTTAAGTGCATTAGTTGGCTAAAGTCAATTCTCATGTATATTGCAAAGTTATTGACAGTAGTGTCCCTTTTATTTGAAGAGTGTTAGTATTTGCTACTTATAAATGGTAAGCTTACATTTTGCATTGATCTATCTAATGTACTCTATATTCTATATCTGATCTGTAGAGTCAACAGAATGGGAAGCATGTAGAATACCATATGTTTGGCTTTTATTAATGATTATTTGAGAGTATTGCAGGTTCTTGGTATTTATTATAACTAAGTTGGGCATGGTGCTGCACACTACCAACAAATACACACATACAAATAATAACTGCTGCAATTGTGTTTGTGAATGGTCTTATACTTAATAGTAGTGTGATATGTACAGATTGTATTTAGTTATTAAAATTGACCTGTATTGTCATTCTGTGAAACTGTTTTAGACATTTGTAGTTTCCAGTATTATGGACCTAAGGACCATCCATTTCCATTGACTTTGCTCTATGTTAGTCTGCTAGCCACTTATGATTGGATATTTTCATCATCAAATGATTTTAGGCTCTGATACTGCATTTAAACAGCAACATTAATTGTCAAGTACCAATAAAACTCCAGCTTTACATTTATGCATTTGGATGGCTTAAAACTCATTCCCTTTTTGAATAATTCCCAAAATTAAAAATGTTTTATATTGACTACAATAAGTGCCAATTCTCTTTTATTTATTTATAATATTTATTTATTTTTCTTATTTTATATATGAATCCCAGTTTCTGCTCCATCCCTTCCTGCTCCCTTTCTTCTACCATCCCATGCCCAACCACCACCCTCAAATAACATCTCCCCACTCCACATGTAGGGTGATGAGTTCTTGGGTGGGTCATCTAAATCTGTCAAATCATTTGGAGTAGGAACTAGGCCCTCCCTCTTGCCTCTAGGAGAAAGGAGTATCACTCCATGGGGTACATGCTCCAAAATCCTATTATGGATCAGGGATACATCCTGGTTACACTGTCAGAGGTCCTTTAGACAGGCCAGGCCTTCTGAGACCCATGTTTAGGGGGTCTGAGTTGTTCCAATGCTGGATTCCTAGCTATCACTCTGGGACCCATTAGCTCCTCCTTGTTTAGGTCAGTTGTCTCTATGTGTTTCTATAGCCTGGTTCTGTCCTCCCTCTCTGCATCTGGATTCCAGTTTGGCTCAGTGTTTAGCTGTGTGTATCTGCTTCTATTTCTATCAGCTTCTAGATGAGGGCTCAATTATTGTACATAAGTAAGTAATCAATCTCTTTATCAGGGAAGGGCATTTATAGTAGCCTAGCAAATGTTGCTCAAATTGTAAATTGGGATGAGACTTGTAGGTCTCTGTACATTTCTCTATAATCATTTTTTATAGAATCCTATAATGGCTCCCTATTTTATGGTATTTCTCTCTCTCTATTTTTCTCATCTATTCCTTCCCTGACTCAATCTTTCTAGTCTCATGTCATGTGTTTTCCTCTCCTGCCCTTCTCTTTCTCCTAGTCCCCTATGCACTTACTGCCCCACCACTCTGAATATTCTCAGGAGATCTTTTCCTCCCCCCATGAGAGATCATGTATGAATCTCTTAGAAATGTCTTGTATCCTAGTCTCATCACTGGCACTGTAAATTATAAGCCAGTGATCCTTTGCTCTATGTCTAAAATCCATATAAGTGAATAAGTACCATGTCCCTCTTTTTGTTACTGGGTTACCTCATTCAGGATGGTTTCTTCAAGTTCCATCCACTTGACTGCAAAGTTCAATATTACATTCTTTCTTTCTGGCAGAGTAGTAATCCATTGTGTAAATGTGCCACATATTCATTATCTATTCTTCTGTTGAGGGGCATCTAGGTTGCTTCTAGATTCTTGCAATTACAAATAATGCTGCTATGAATATAGTAAACAGATACCTTTTTTGCATGGATGTGGATCATTTGGGTATATGCCTAAGTGTGGGATTGCTGGGTCCTGTGATAGACTGATTCCCATTTTTCCTTAGAATCACCATAATGATCTACAAAATGGCTGTACATGTTTGCACTCCTGACAGCAGTGTAGGGGTTATCCTGTTTCTTCATATCCTCTCCAGCATAAGTTCTCATGGTGTTCCTAATTTTAGTATTTCTGGTAAGATGTTATCTCAAAATTGTTTTGATTTGCATTTCCTTGGTAGCTAAGGATGTTGAGTACTTTCTTAAGAGTCTTGAAGCCTTTTTGATTTCCACAATTGAGATTTCTCTCTTCAGATCTGTGCTCCATTTTTAATAGGTTATTTGGTGTTTGGTGACTAGTTTCTTGAGTTCTTTGTATATTTTGGAGATCGACCCTCTCTCCGATGTATGATTGGTGAAGATCTTTTCCCAGTCTGTGGGCTGTTGTTGGGTCTTGTCAAGTGTCCTTTGCCTTACAGAAACTTCTCAGTTTCAGGTGCTACCATTTATTAATTGTCTGTGCTAACGGAGGTATGTTAAGAAAGCAGTCTCCTGTACCAATTTTTCAAGGGCACCTCCTACTTTCTCATCTAAGAGGTTCAGTGTGGATGGATTTATGTTGAGGTCCTTGATCCATTTTGACTTGTGTTTTATGTATGGCTATAGACATGGGTCAATTTGCAGTCATCTACAAACTATCATCCAGTTGTGCCAGCACCATTTTTTGAAGATGATTTCCTCTGCTCATTGTATGCTTTTAGGTGTTTTATCAAAAATCAGTTGTTTCTAGGTGTGTGGGTTAATGTCAGGATTTTTTATTTGATTATATAGATCTACTTGTATATTTTTCTGCCAATACCAGGCTGTTTTCAGGAGTACATCTCTATAGTAAAGCTTGAAATCAGAGATGGTCATGCCTCCTGAAGTTCATTTATTGTACAGGGTTGTTTTTTTATACTCAGTCATTTTTTTCTCCATATGAACTTGATTATTATTGTTTTAAGATCAGTGATAAATTGTGAGGGGATTTTGACAGGGATTTCATTGAAACTGAGAATGTTTGTGGTAAGATTTCCATTTTTACTATGTTTATCCTACCTATCCAAGAGCATGGGAGATCTTTCCATTTTCTGGTATCGTCTTTAATTTCTTTCTTTAGAGTCACAAAGTTCTTATTATATAGGTCTTTTACTTGTTTGGTAAGCTTTACAACAAGATACTTTATGTTGCTTGTGGCTATTGTAAAGGGTGATGTTTCTCTGATTTCTTTCTCTACCTCTTTGTCGTCTGAATAAATTAGGGTTACTGATTTTTTTTAAGTTTATCTTGTATCCTGCTACTTTGCTGAAGGTGTTTGTCAGTGGTAGGAGTTTCTTGGTAGAGTTATTTTGGGTCACTTATGTAAACTATCATGTTACCTGCAAATAGTGACAGATTGACTTCTTCCTTTCCAATTTGTATCCTCTTGATCTCCTTTTGTTGTCTTATTGCTTTAACTAGGACTTCAAGTACATTATT
This sequence comes from Phodopus roborovskii, assembly GCF_943737965.1. Lineage (NCBI taxonomy): Eukaryota > Metazoa > Chordata > Mammalia > Rodentia > Cricetidae > Phodopus > Phodopus roborovskii. The sequence goes on along the minus strand of NW_026126790.1, from coordinate 51,955 downwards.
GAAGAGATATTGAGAGTAAGAGAGCAGCATTGTCTTGTTCCTGATTTTAGAGGAATTGCCTTCATCTCTCCACTCTGTTTGATGTTGGCTGTTGATTTACTGTATATTGCTTTTATTCATTTAGATATGTTCCTGTTATCCCTGATCTCTCCAAGACCTCTATCTCAAAGGTTTTTCAGCATCCAGTGACATGATTACGTTGTTTTCCTTTTTCAGTTTGTTTATATTGTAGATCACATTGATAGATTTTCATATGTTGACCTGTCCCTGTCACCCAGGGATGAAGCCTATTTAGTCATGTTGGATGATTTCTCAGATGTGTTCTTGGATTCGATTTTCCAGTACTTTATTGAGTATTTTTGCATCAATATTCATGAGGAATATTGGTCTTTAGTTCTCTTTTTTTTGTTGTGTCTTCTTTTGGCTTAGTTACCAAGGTAATTGTGGCCTTGCAAAAGGAGTCTGGTAATTAACATTCTACTTCTATTCTGTGAAACAATTTGTGGAGTTACGTTATTAGCTTTAGCTGGAATTTATGGTAGAATTCAGCACTGAAGCCATCTGGCCCTGGACTTTTTTGGTTGGGAGGCTTCCAATGACTGCCTCTATTTCAGTGGGGATTATAGGTATTTTTAAGGTGCTCATCTGTTCTTGATTTAATTTTAGTTAGTGATAGTTATTGAGAAATTTGTCCATTTACTTTGAGTTTTTAAATTTTCTGGAGCATAGGGTTTCAAAGTATGACCTGAAACTTGTCTGGATTTCCCCAGTGTCGGTTGTTATGTCTCCTTTCTTGTTTATGATTTTGTTATTTTGTGTTAGTTTGGATAAAGATTTGTCTATCTTGTTCATTTCCTCAAAAAGTGAACTCTTTATTGCATTGAGTTTTGTATTGTTTTCCAAGATTCTACTTTATTGATTTCAGCCCTCAAATTATTTCCTTGCTTCTATACCTCTGGGGTGAGTTTGCTTCTTTTTGTTCTAGGGCTTTCAGTTTTGCTGTTAATTCTCTAATGTGACTATTCTCAGTTTTCTTCATATGGGCACTTAGCGCAATGAACTTCCCTCATAGCACTCTTTCAAGGTGTCCGATAAGTTCGCATATGTTGTGTCCTCATTCTTGTTGAATTCTAGGAAGTCCTCCATTTCTTTCATTATTTCTTCTGTGATCCAGGTGCAATTGTGCACTGTTCAGTTTCTGTGAGTTTGTAGGATTTCTGCGAGGTGTGTTGTTGTTGAATTCCAGCTTGAAAGCATGGCGGTCTGATAAAATACAGGGGACTATTCCAATTTTTTGTATCTGTTGAGGTTTGTTATGTGGTCGATTTTAGGGAAGGTTCCATGTGGAGCAGAGAGGAAGGTACATTCTTTTGCGTTTGGTTGGAATGTTCTATAGATGACTGCTAAACCCAATTGAGACATAACTTCTGTTAGTTCTTTTGATTATTTGTTAAGTTTGTATCTGGTGGAAATGTCTAGTGGTGAGATTGGGGTGTCGAATTATCACACTGTGAGTATGTGAGGTTTTATGTAAACTTTGAGTTTTAGTAGTGCTTCTCTTACAAATGTGGGTGCCTTTGTATTTGGGACATATATGTCCAGAATTGAGATTTTTTGCTGATTGGTTCTCTACGATGAATACGAAATGACTTTATTCATCTGTTTTGATTGATTTTGGTTAAAAATCTAACTTATTACATATTAGGAGAGCCACACCTGCTTGTTTCTTGGGTCCATTTGATTGGAAGTTCTTTTCACTACCCTTTGCTATGGGTTAATGTTTGCTTTTGAAGCTTATCTGTGTTTCTTGTATTCAGCAGAAAGATGGATTCTGTCCTGCTATCCATTTAGCCTGTGTCATTTTATATGTGATTTAATACCATTAATGTTGAGGGAAAGTAAGTACCATTGATTGTTAATGCTTATTTGCTTTAGATATTTTGTTGGCCATGGTATTCTGAATATATTTGCCCTGTTTTTAAGTTGGGTTCTGATGAATTGGGGTCATCTATTGCCTATGTCTTCATGAGCCTAGATAACTTCCTTGTGTTGGAGTTTTCATTACAGAAGTTTCTGTAGGCCTGGATATGTAGATATGTATTGTGAAAATCTGGCTGATTCTTTTTTTCTGTCTATAGTGATTAGGAGTTTTGCTGGCATAGTATCCTGGGGTGGCATCCATGGACTTTTAGCACTTTTAGAACCACATATCCAGGACCTATGGTCCTTGAGAGTTTCCATGGAAAAGTCCGGTGTAATTTTGACTGGTCTGCCTTTATATGTTACCTGGTCTTTTTTCTTTGCTGCTCTTAAAATTTTTTCTTCATTCATATGTTTGATTATATGTGTCAAGGGGTTCTTTTTCCTTGGTCCAGTTTATTTGTTGTTCGATATGCTTCTTGTATTTTCATGGACGTATCCTTTCCAACTTGGATAAGTTTTCTTCATTGATTTTGTTGAACATGATTTCTGCCCCTTTGAGCTGGGCTTTTTCAAGTTCTTCTATACATATTATTGATAGAGTTGGCCTTTTCACAGTGTCCAACATTTCTTGGGTGTTTTCTGTTAAGGAGTTGTTGGAGTTAAGATTTTCTTTGGTCAATGAATCATTTCCTCCTGTTTATCTTCAGTGCCCGAGATTCTCTCTTACATCTCTTGGTTTTTGTTGGTTATGCTTACATCTATAGTTCTTATTATTTGTGCAATTTTTCTATTTACAGCATTCCCTCAGTTTGTGTTTTCTTGATTGTCTCTATTTCAGTTTTCAGGTTTTGAACTGTTGGAATTATTTCCTTCATCTGTTTTTTTCTTGACTTTTCTTACTTTCTTTAAGAAATTTGTTCATTTTTTTCCATTTTTTTTGCATATTTTTCCTTTCATTTCTCTAAGGGATTTTCTCGTATAGTCTCTGAGTGCCTCTGTCATTTTTATGACGATATTTTCTAAGTCCTCCTCTTCTGCTTCATCTGCTTTCAAGTCTTCAGGTCTAGTAGTTGGTGTAGATTCCCTAGATTCTGATGACTTCCTTCTTGTCTTTCTATTGTTAGGTGTTTTCTTGTATTGTCACCTTACCTTCACTTCTTCCAATGGGTACATGTGGGGTTTCTCTCCTGTTTATGCTACTCCCCCAGTGTGCTTAAGTGTGTCAGGAGTTTGATGTCTGTATCTCTGTGTGGTCCAAACTCTCTAGGAGCTTACCTCTCAGGCAGGGGCCTGGCAATTGGGGTCAATGATCAGGTAGGCAGGGACTCAGTTGTCCAGCATGGATAGTCTGGTCTCTGGCAGAGGCCTGGCTATTTAGGTATCAGGCAGAGGCCAGGCGATGGGATTCAAAGATTATGCAGGAGGGGACTTGATGTGGTTTAGTGTGCTCAGAATAGATCCAGGAAGTTCCCTGAAGTTGGCGGGATTATTGGACCTGCTCTGTGGTCCAGTGCTCAATGAAAGCAGTGGGACAGTGGCCTAGTTAGGGCACAGGTTGGGGTGAGGGCAGATTCTGGGTGGGTGGTTTGTGGATCAAAGTCCTAGGAGTGTTCTCGATGGCTACTGGATGTAGGTGGGAGCTACATTCAGGGCTAACCCGGAAGTTTCCAGGGAAGGGTATGGCAGGGATTGGACCTGAACTGGTCCCAGATTCACCTCCAGCAGGGTCCCGGTCATGAGGGCCAAAGATCAGGTAGGCGGGGACTCAGGGTGGTCCTGCATGGATAGGCATTCTGGGAGAGGTCTGGCACTCCAGCAGAAGTCAGGAGATGGGGGTCACTGAAAGAAGCATGGTGATGGGGGTGAAAAAAGATAAGTGCAGATTCTTAACCTGTTTTTAGTCGTGAAGTTATATGCCATCATGCTCTAGACATTTGAGATTTTATAGATATAGTTTCAAAATCTATTATTTTCTTCAAGCTGGAAGCTCGTGCTTTGGAAAGAAACGTCAATGAATTAAAGAGAAAAAATGCTCTGATGAGACAAAAGTAAGTATTCATAAGAATACTTTATTTGAAATAGTTTCTTCATTGTGTAATGCTTGTATAAATATATTTTTTTAAAATAAATGTAGTAAATTTCATAATGTTATAAAATATCTGGTCAGTTTTAGTACTATGAAGTTTAATTTGTGTGAAATACTTTTGTTTGGTTAGTTCAGGGACACTTCAAGATGCTTTTACAAATCACACTATTAAAAGTGTCAGGTAAAAACATTACAGAATGATGAGTGTAGAAAAAACAAGAGTGGGCAAAAGAAAGGATGCCTTTCTGACACTGTGATGCTTTCTCAGAGTACTTCATTCCTAGTAAATAAAGCTGTTCTATTTCAAGTCTAAGAAACAGGAATTAAGTAGCACTTTTTTAGAAATGTAACACTTAAAGATACAAACTTTAGAAATGCAATAGTCTCCTCATTTAGTGGAATTTTAAATTTTACAAGGGGAAGTGTGGGTAACTCAGAGCAGTTCTGCACTGTTGCCCTGACCTTTTCCTTTCAGAGTCAGGTAAAGCCCCTGCCTCAGTTTCCTTAGTCATAAAATGACACATTTCTACTAGTTTATCTAGTATGTTCTACTTCAAGAATGTATGTATACTCTGTAAGATAGCACTCAACCAAGTACAATTTATAGAAACATCCAGTTGTAAACATGAGCACCTCTAAGAAGAAGCCAGACCTCCATAAGAAGTGTGGAACTGTAGAAATGGATCTGGGCAGATCAGTGGTTGTTCTTTTTCTTTTCTTTTTTTTTTTTTCAGCAGATTTTGAGCTTGGAACTGCTTTGGAATTGGCCTTTGCCTAAAATGTGGTGTTTCTTTCTGATGAGTAACATAGATATATTTGTTTTTTGTTTGCAGACTAACTAAAGCAGGATATTCACCTGATTTTATAAAGACAGCATTTGGCAGAGGTAGTGTTTTTTATAACCCATATTTTAAATACATATCATGTATCCATATATATTGTATATAATAGTTTAGTTTAGTTTAAATTAACATTTTCACCCAACAGTATTTAGGATTTTGTAGTGGTGATTTTATTTGAAATTGTTTCATTAACTCTGGGTTTTGGCTTATTAGCATTAATGAAAATGACTGATACCTCATTTTCTCAGGGAAATGTCCTGACAGGTCCTTTAAAGGCACAGTGCTATTAATAAGGTACCATTAGTTATTTTTGGGGAGAATGAATGAGAAGTATTTAAGTGGAATAGCATTGTGACTACATATTAACAATACTTTAAGAATTTTTGAATGGTTATTTTAATTATCAAGCAAATTTCAGAGTATTGATTTAAAAGTTAAGACAAGGTCTAGAGTTTGATGACTGTAATAATCCCAGGGAGCTTAGCCCTTCAAAGATGTATTTAGTACCTCTGCTGGTGATTTACTAAGTTAGCATTTTAATGACTTCCAAAGAGCTAATCATTTGCATTGTGCTTTCCAGTTGAAGTGGAATTAAAGAGAAATCTTCATGGGTAGAATATACCTTCAACTACCTATGGACGTCAGCAATCATTTTGAGAGTCATATTTCACTAAAATGTAAATATATATTACACTGCAAATATTGAAGACTTCAAGTAGTAACAATGCTTGGAGTGGGACAAATATATAGACGATGCCACTATGATGGGTCAACCATGCTTTGATCGTCTCTGTAGACCATTTGTTGGGATGGTACACACTCTGTAAGATTTACTGTACTTGAAACAGGAATTCCCTGGTGTTTAATTTCCTTTTGTTGCTGATTTTGTTGATTTTTTTTTTTTTTTACCTTTGGAAGCATAATCACAATTGGGAATGATGAATTTGTAAAATGATAGGGGTATCAGTCATCTGGATTATATATTGAATACATGGTGATATTTGAGTCTTTAACTTGAAGAATTCAAAAGTAATTTCTGATTCTCCACAGTATTTTATGAATTTGTTTACTTTTATAATCTGACTTTTACTTGGGCAGTGTTGGTGTATGGCTTTAGTCCTAGCACTTGGGAGGCAAAGACATGTAGATCTCTGATTTTGTGTCTAGCCTGGTCTACAGAGTGATTTCCAGGATAGCCAGAGCTACGCACAGAGAGATGCTCTTTCAAAAAACTAAAAATCAAAACAAAATAAAACCTCCCAAACTGTGTCTCCCAAACTGTGTGACTAGAACATTTCATGGTTGGCCATGACCTATGTGGCTCTGACTTAAATCAAGCACTTTCACATTGCAAACCTTCATGTATGTAGTAGGTTTTTTCCCCCGGCGCCTGGGCCCACCACCACCCTAGCCCCAAATAACACACAGAGACTCTATATTTGATATAATGCTGTTGGCCAGGTACTAGTTTCTTATTGGCTAGTTCTGTCTTAAGTATTAACCCATTTCTGTTAATCTAAGAATTTCCAAGTGGTTTCATCTTACGGGGAATGGGGCCGGCATCTGGTCTCCCCAGTCTCTCCATGCTGACTCCTCCTTACTACTTCCTGGAATCCTTCTTGTCTCCTAGTACTACCTGTCTTGCTTTCCTATTGACCAACAATACTTTATTCATTAACCAGTATGATAAGGTGATGGGAGATGTCACTCTGTAAATACGTTTATCATACTGGTTAAGTTGGATTATTGGGAAGTATATGGTCACAAATTTCCAAAAATATCTGTGTATGTTGTCAGACACGTTTGAATCGTACTCTGAGTCAAAAAGGGAAATCATTTTCATTTTCAGGTAATTGGGTATGCATACCCAATTCCAGGCCAGCTAGGGGTACATAATGAAACCATTTCAGAAAACAAAATAAAATGCAACACAAAAAATGACAAGCTAACAAAGAAACACAAAAAGCATATGCACATCATCCTCCCTCAATCCTATAGTGACTCCTAAATACCAACAGCAACCTTTGTTTAACTTGTGTGGCTATATACAGTAGATAATAGTTTGGCATTGTGTGTGGTTCTGTTGTTTTTTGTTTCGGTTTTATGTAAAATACATCTTGAGAGTTGTGTTATTTACCCAGGTAAAATTTCTCTAGAGCTTGTATCCTGCCTTCCACATTGAACATATAAATATAAAAATAAGCACCATTCCACTCAAACTTATGACCTTCCTATTTTAAAAATCAGAATTGTTTTTGAGATGAACAGGTGACTCAGCTTTTAAAAGCACATATTGCTGTTGCAGAGGACCTGAGTTCAGTTCCTAGCACACATATTGAATAGCTCAAGGTCCATGTAAACTTCATCTTTAGAGGATCCAATGTCTCTGGACTCATTGGCCACTGTACCTTTCATGGACATGACCCCCATGTTGATAGAAAGGTAGAAAGAAAGAATAAGAGGAAGAAAGAAAGAAAGACACACACACACACACACACACACACACACACACACACACCAATTTAAAAAGAAAACCTTGAAAATATCAGAATTCTTTACATAGGTGTAAAGCTGAGGGAATTCAAGGTGTGAGTATTTATATATGCACCTTATGCTGTTATTTTAATAAACTTCTAATTTGTTGAAAAGCTTCAAAAACACCATGCTCTGTTCAAATATGTGCAGTGTTCAGGGCACATATTAGACATAAGCTGACAGACAGTAGGATAACACGATGAGAGCTGTTGAATGTGATTCTGACTTATGGTTCAGCTAATTGGATCTACATTTAAGACTGCTGTTATTATCATTGTCATTATTATTATTATTATTATTATTATTATTATTATTTTCTTTTAGATGTCGATCCCAGTTCTCTCCCTCTCCCTCCCTCCCTACCTCTTACCCTCTCTCCCCCTTCACATGTACCCTGACCACCCTCCCCTCCCATCCCCCCACCCAATTCCACATGTGGGGCAATGCCATCCAGGTGGGGACATATAAATCTGTCAAGTCATTTGAAGTAGGGACTAGTACTTCTTTCCTGTCTCTAGGTTAAGGGAGTGCCCTCCATGGGAACATGGGTCTCAGCTAGAAGGACTACCCAGTCTAAGGGACCTCAGGCAGTGGAACCAGGATGTATTCCTGGTGCACAAAAGAACCTTGTATATACAACTGCTGTTTTAATTATTCCAGAGCACTTCCCATATGGTCCCTATATACTGTGCTGACCTTCACTGAAAGGAGCTATTCTCTCTCCTCCAACTGTGTTGGAGGGTCTATTCAGAACCTCACCTTTCCTTCAAGAGGGAGGAGGAGGAAGCATAGTATTTAAACATTTTCATTACTCTAAAATCTCCCTTATGTTATCTTTTCATCTCACTTTACCTTTAAAATAATCTGTGAGTAGACATTTGTGAAGTATAGGCACTGCTTTTACTTATATTTCTAGAGAAAATTTTTTTGGGTAAATAACACAACTGCTTGTAATTATAGACTTACTTATTTTTTTAAACAGGGTAAATAATGTTAGACCAGATATGGTAGCACATCCCTTTAATTCTAGCAGTTGAGGTGCAGAAGCAGGAGGATTTCTGTGAGCGTGAAGGCAGCCTCATCTACAGAGTCAGTTCCAGGCCATTCTGAGAATTGCTTAGTAAGACTCTACCTCAAAAACAACCAAACAGCAAAATCCTTTGTAGCTCCTTGTTCTGATCTGTATTCTTCTTCCACACAGTTTAAGGCAAGTGTCCACCCGAACTATGGAAATTCAGGAATCCAGAGTGCTCTCAATGACACTGTGGGTGTATGTAGCACTCAAAACTTTGTGAATTTTGAAGCATTTCATAGAGCAGATTTTAAATTTTTGATGTTCAACACTTAAGGTCTATAAACACACATCTCTCTCTCTCTCTCTCTCGTCTCTCTCTCTCTCTCTCTCAATATATATATATATATATATATATATATATATATATATATATATATATAATTCTTCATCCTGTTTGACTCTGGCACCCTTTAGTCCTAAATGAATACACAGATGGTATATTGGGTATACAACAGTTGGCTGGTGGTTGGGCTTCTTATTGGCTATCTCTGTCTTAATTATTAACCCATTTCTATAATCATGTATTTCCACCTGGATTTGGCTTATGGGAGAATTCTTCATCCTGTTACTTCTTTGGTGCACTAAATCACTATCCCTCCACCTCTGTTTTGCAGCATTCTCATCTTGTAGTCCTGCCTATATTTTCTGGCTGGCCAATCAATCAATCATTATTTTATTCATCAACCAATAAGACAAAATATATACAGAAGGAATTCCCAGATCATATAAAATTGCAAACACAGTGCCAGGCACTTCCAATTAGGAATACTCAACCTACACTGGATAACGAGAAGTTATACTACATAAAACCTTTAAAGAATATATAAGATAGAGCAGTGTAACCAGCATTATTGCTTGAAGAAGCAAGATCAGAATGTAGAAATATAATTTGTGTGGGGCATTTTTGTGAGTGCTTAAAGAAAGCAAGGTAATCCAAGAAAAAATATCAAAGAGTTGAAGGAACAGTTCAAGACATGAAAACAGAAATAGAGACAATAAAGAAAACACAAACTGAAGGAATGCTGGAAATAGAAAAAGTGGGCAAATGATCAGGAACTACAGACTCAAGAAAAATCAACAGAATACAAGAGAGTGAAGAGAGAATCTCAGGGGCTGAAGATAAACTAGAGAAAATAGATACATCGACCAAAGAAAATCATAAGTCCAATAAAACCTTAACACAAAACATCCAGGAAATGTGGGACACTGGTTAAAGCAAAAGATAAGACTAATGGGTGTAGAAGAAGGTGAAGAAGCCCAGTTCAAAGGTGTGGAAAATATGTTCAACAAAATCGTTGAAGAAAAATTTCCCAATCTGAATAAGGACTTGCCCATAAAAGCACAAGAAGAAAACCCAACACCAAATAGACTGGACCAAAGAATAAAGACCTCACAACACATAGTAATCAATGCACCTAACATACAGAAAAAAGAAAGAATATTAAGAGCAGCAGGAGAAAAATTTCAGATAACATATAAAGGTAGAATGATCAAAATTACACTTAAATTCTCCATGGAAATTCTCAAGATCAGAATGTCCTGGGTAGATGTTCTACAAGTATGAGAGTCCACAGATGCCTGACAAGGCTACTATACCCAGCAAAACTCTCAATCATTATAGATAGAGGTAACAACATATTTAATGACAGAGCTGGATTTTCACAATGAATATCTCCAAATCCAGCCCTATAGAAATTTCTGGAACGAAAACTCCAACCCAAGGAAGTAAACTATGCTCACAAAGACATAAGTAATAGATAATCCCAATTCACCAAAACCAAAGTTAAAGCATGGATAATATATTCACAATACCAGCACCTACAAAAAATCTAAAACAATAAGCATTAACAATCAGTGGTCCTTATTATCCCTTAACATTAATGGTCTTAACTCACCTATGGAAATTCACAGGATAAAAGAATGGATACAAAGACAGAATTGATGGTTTTGCTGCATACAAAAAACACATCTAAGTTTCAAAGGCAGACATTCCCTCAGGGTAAAGGGTTGGGAGAAGATCTTCCAATGAAGTGGACCCAAGACGCCAGCAGGTATAGCTATCCTAATACCTAACATGTTAGACATCACACCAAAATCAATCAAATGAGATGAAAACAGTCATTTCATTTTCATCATAGGAGAAATCCATCAGGGCAAATTCTCAATTCTGAACATCTTTGCCCCAAATACAAAGGCACCCACATTCGTAAAAGAAACTCTAGTAAATCTTGAAGCTCATGTAAAACCTCATCCACTCCTAGTGGGACACTTCAGCACTCCACTCATACCACTAGACAGGACCACCATACAAAAACTTGATAAAGAATCAAGAACTAACAGAAGCTATGTCTACATTGGGTTTAAGATACATCTACAGAACATTACAACCAAACACAAATAATATACCTTCCTCTCAAATCCATATTGAACCATCTCTACAATCAACCACATACTAGGCCACATAAGAAACCCTCACCAAATTAAAAAAGAAATTGGAATATTCCTATGTATCTTATCAGACCACCATGCTTTAAAGCTAGAATTCAACCACAACACAAATCTCGAAGAAACCCTACAAACTCATGGAAACTGAACAATGTCCAATTGGACCATTCCTGGTCAAGAAGATATAAAGAAAGAAATGGATGACTTCTTAGAATTCAATGACAATGAGGACACAACATACACAAACTCATGTTAAACATTGAAAAGATTTCTACGAGTCAATCTCCTCGACATGTAAAATAATAAATTAAAAAAAAAAAAAAAAAAAAACGCTTTGACTCCAAAATTTAAGTTGAAGAACAAGTTACTGGGGAAAAGGATTTCTATTTTTGTTTCCACAGAAAATGAAAAGATGTGGATTCCTTCCAGACTAATGTGGTTTGATCACGCCAGACCGCCTGAAACAGAGTACAAGCTGATCCTACATTCAAAACAGCTGGACAAAACAGCCCTACAGACTACAGCTAGGATATCTGAATCTTCTTCGAATCCCCCAAGACAGCGCCCCTTATCAGCAGGAAGTAGTTTGGAAAGAACGACGCCCAAATTCCCAAATATTGTGTATAAATGTTTGTTTTCATTTAATTGGACTTTGTTATATAAAATTAAAAAAAAATAAATAAGTAAAAGAAAAGATTTCTACGAAGGATGGAAGTTCATTTCATAAGAGCCCATATAAAGAAAACTGAGGATATTCACATTAGAGAATTAATAGCACAGCTAACAGACTTAGAACAAAAATAAGCAAAGTCACCCCAGAGTAGATGCCAGGGAATAATCAATTCGAGGGCACAAATCAATAGAGACAAGGAAAATGATACAAAACACCAATGCAACAAAGGGTTGTTTTTTTTTTTTTTTTAAGAAACTCAACCAGATAGACAAACCTTTATCCAAACTAAACTGAAAAGCAGAGAGAGAACACACAAATTAACAAAATCAGAAACAAAAAGGTGGACATAATAACAGACACTGAGGAAGTGAAGACAATTTTCAGGTTGTACTTTAAAAACCTATACTCCACAAAATTTGAAAATTCATTGGAAATGGAGAAATTTCTGGATAACTATCACTTACCAAAAGGAAATCAAGAACAGATAAGCAACTTAAACTGACCAATACCGTCAATGAAATTTAGGCAGTCAATGAAAGCCTCCCAACAAAATAAGGCCGAGGGCCTGTTGGCATTTGTGCAGAATTCTACCAGCAAATCAAAAAGGAACTAATACCAATACTCCTCAAATTGTTTCACACAATAGAGACAAAATGTTCATTCCCAAACATTTTTTTCAAGGCCACAGTTACCTTGGTACCATAGACACACAAAGACACAACTAAGAAAGAGAAGGATAGACCAATATCCCTCATGAACATAGATGCAAAAATACTCAATAAAATACTGGCAAATCAAATCCAAGAACACATCAGAGAAATTATCCAACATGACCAACAGGCTTCATCCCTGTGTTGCAGGGATGGGTGAACATATAAAAGTCGATTGATGTAATACACCATATAAACAAAGTGAAAAAAAAAAAAACTGGGTTTACTGAAAAAGCCTTTTTCACATTCCAATACCCTTACATGATAAAGGGCTTGGAGAGATCAAGGATAACAGGAACATACCTAAACATGATAAAAGCATATATATTAAATCAACAGCCAACATCAAACTGAATGGATAGAACCTTAATGCAATTCCTCTAAAACCAGGAACAACACAAGGCTACACTTTCTCTCCATATTGCTTCAATATTGTACTTGAAGTTCTAGCTAAAGGAATAAGACAAAAAATGAGATCAAGGGGATACAAATTGGAAAGGAATAAGCCAAAATTTAACTATTTGCAGATATATTACAGTATACATAAGTGACCCAAAAATTTCTATCAGGGAACTCCTACAGCTAATAAACACCTTCAGCAAACTACCATTATACAAGATCAACTAAAAAAAAATCTGTTGCCCTACTGTATACAGAGGACAATGGGACTGACATAGAAAACAGAGAAACATCAACCTTTACCATAACCATAAACAACATAAAGTATCTTGGGGTAATGCTTAACAAACAAGTGAAAGACCTATATATCAAGAACTGTTTATTTAAACCAATAAATTTCAGAAGATACCACAAAATGGAAAGATCTCCCATGCTCTTGGATAGATAGGATAAGCATAGTAAAAATGGAAATCTTACTAAAAGCAATCTACAGATTGAATGCAATCCCCATCAATATCCGCACAATTCTTCACCGACCATGAAAGGATAATAATCAAATTTATATAGAAAAACAAAAGACCCAGGATAGCCAAACAACCCTGTACAACAAAGGAACTTTAGGAGGCATCACCATCCCTGACTTTAATCCCTGACTAGAGCTATATTCATGAAAACAGCCTAGTATTGGCAGAAAAATATACAAGTAGATCAAAGTAATCAAATCAAAAATCTTGATATTAACCCACACACCTATGAACACATGATTTTTGACAAAACAGCTAAAAGTATACAATGGGAGCAGGAAAGCATCTTCAACAAATGATAGTGTGTAGAAGACTGCAGATAGACCCATATCTATAGCCTTGCACAAAACTCAAATCCAAATGGATCAAGGACATCAACATAAATCCAGCCACACTGAATATCTTTGAAGAGAAAGTGGTAGGTACCCTTGAAGAAACTGGTACAGTAGATTCATTCCTAAACATAAATCTAGTAGCACAGACTCTGAGATCAACAATTAATACATGGAACTTTCTCAAGCTGAGAAGCTTCTGTAAGCCAAAGGACACAGTTGACAAGACCAAAAGGCAGCACACACTGTGGGGAAATATCTTCACCAACCTTACATCTGACATACGGCTCATCTCCAAAATATACAAATAACTCAAGAAACTAGTCACCCAAACACCAAATAACTCTATTAAAAAAGGAGTATAGAACTGAAGAGAGAATTCTCAATAAAGGAAATCAAAAAGCCTGCAAGACACTTAAGCAAGTGCTCAACATCCTTAGCTATTAGTGAAATGCAAATCAAAACAACTCTGAGATACCATCTTTCTCCTGCAAGAATGGCTACAATCAGGAACACTAATGAGAACTTATGCTGGAGAGGATGTGGAGAAAAGGGAGTACTCCTACATTGCTGTTGGGATTGGAAACTTGTACAGCCATTTTGGAGATCTTCATCACAGTTCCTTAGTAAAATGCGAATTGGTCTACCACAGGACCTGGCAATCTTACTCTTATGCATATACCCAAATGATCCACATCCATGCAACAAAAAATGTGTTTAACTATGTTCATAGCAGCATTATTTGTAATAGCAAGAACCTGGAAGCATCCTAGATGTCCCTCCAATGAAGAATGGATGAAGAAGATGTGGGACATTTACACAATGGAATACTGCTTTGTGGAAAAAATAACAATGGAATCTTGAAAATCACAGGCAAATGGATGGAACTTGAAGGAAACCTCCTGAATGAGGTAACCCAGTCAGCAAAATAAGAACATGGTATGTATTCGCTCATATATATATTTTCGACATAGAGCAAAGGATCACCAGCCTATATTTCATAATGCCAGAAACTAGAATACAAGGATGATTCTAAGAGATTCATACAAGTTCCCTCATAGAAGGGGAAAAGAACTAGATCTTCTTAGCATATTGGGAGTGTGGGGGGTGTGAGTGGAGAGGATGCCAGAATAAAGAGTAGGGGAGGAGAGAAAAATCAGGTGGGACTAGGAAGATTTAGCCTGGGGAGGGAAAGACAAAAGAAAGATAGAGTGTGAGAGAGCATGAGAGAGAGAGATAGAGAGAGAAAGAGATAAGAGCATAAATGAAACATTTATTTGAAGTGGCTCACTTATATTTTCAGAGATTCAGTCCATTTTCATCATGGTATATAAAATGCTGGTGTACAGGTAGTTGCGTGTCTGGAGAACGAGCTGAGAATCCTACATTCTGTAGGCAATAGGAAGTCTATTGAAATTCTGGAAGGTATTATGAGCATAGGAAACCTCTAAGCCTGCCCACACAGTGTCACCCTCCCTCCAAATGAACATACCCACCCCAAATCCAAGAAAGACAACCCTCCTATCAGTGGCACTCCCTGTGAAAGTATGTGGGCCAGCTACTTTTAAACTGTCACTCACTAGCACTAGAAGTTTATAATAATATCATTGCAAAATACATTTTTTTCAACTCTAGAAGCCCCCAAAGTCTATCACAGTATCTCAACAATGTTAGAAAGTTCAATGTTGCTTCTGAGAATCCTGCAATCTCTTAATTGTAATCACCCATTAAAATCAAAATAAAAAAAGCAGATCATATACTTCTAACATATAATGGCACAGGATATACATCAACATTCCAAATAAAGAGAAGAGTGAGGAAATACTGGGCCAAGGAAGACTGAGAAACGAATGGGCAAACTCCAATCTTTCCATCTCCATGTGATGTCAAAATCCTCTTAGATCTCCAACTCTATTCAGCTTTGTTGACTGCAAGCCACTTCTTTCTATTGGGATGGATGCACTCCCTGTTAGCAACTCTCCTTGGCAGATATTCCATGACTCTGTCATCTCTACCATCACGTTTCTGTGTATCACATGCATGACTGATGCCGGAAAAGGTCAGAACAAGACATCAGATCCCCTAGAAGTGCAATTACAGATGGCTGTGAGCTGCTGTGTAGCTGCTGGGAATTAAGCACAGGTCCTAAGGAAGAGCCAACTGGACCCTTAACATTGAACCCATCTCTCTAGCCCTTTCTTGGGAAAAATTTTAAGCATGCCAACTAATGTATGTATTGAAGGTTAGCTTTGGTGCCTTAGTAAGGGTGTCCTATATCTAGCCATAATAAAAACTTTACTCTCTCCCATAGCTATTATCTCATTGTTCTAAATCCATTTACATATAACGTGTTTCGCTGTAATGGCTATTATGCAGGCAAATGTCAATGGATTTGTTAAAGCCTACCAGTAAAATAATTTGGGTACTTCTTAATTAGTTATGTTATTTAATCATTGCTTATTTAGTAGATTGTATTTGTCAGGACCTCTTCAATTATCACTCACTACACACAGAAGCTGGGAAAGATGTGTATCTCATGTAGGTATTAAATGAAATAACATTAAGAAAGAATATAATTCAGAAATTTAAATATTCATGTGTATTTCTTGAGTTATCTATAAGTGTATTTTTCTCAAAAAGTATATGATGTGAACTTAGGGAAAGTATGATACATGTAGAAAACAGGTAGTGGATGCTGCATCCTGAGTTGCCTGAAAGGGCAAGTTTGCCTGAGAGCAAGCTGGAAAGGTTAGCAGCACACTGCAAAAAGATATCAGTTCTGGTGGAATTTCCATAGGTGTCAGGCTATTTGGGGGATCCTAAGGTGGAGTACTATTGTATTCCTGTCGAGTTCTTCCCTGTCCCTGCCAGAAGAGTGGAAAATGTGAATGACATTTGGACCTGGAAATGCTTTGGAAATTAGTGAAAACTGGAAATTAGTGAGAACTAATGAAGTTTTCCTTTTTTAATTTTTCTGTCTAGATGGGCCAGTATCCTCCAAGTTGGAATCCAGGAAGAGTGCCACCAAACAAGACTCTGTGGTGAGAATGGGAAATTGAATTCTACCCATGGATCTGTAACTAGTTTCTTGGTTTTATTAGAATAATGCCAGAGCAACTTGGTAATATCAAAATATTAATACAATATACTTTTAAATTGTGTTAACATTTTCATCCTTGTGTTGTAATGTTCTGGAAATAGTATAAATCACTAGCCAAGTTTTGATTTTTTTTTTTAACTGCAATACCAGCATTTGGGTATGGTGAGGCATGAGGAAGGTGATTTCTTTCTTTTTTTTATTTAATTTTATATAACAAAGTCCAATTAAATGAAAACAAACATTTATATACATTATTTGGGAATTTGGGTGTCGTTCTTTCCAAACTACTTCCTGCTGGTAAGGGGCGCTGTCTTGGGGGATTCGAAGAAGATTCAGATATCCTAGCTGTAGTCTGTAGGGCTGTTTTGTCCAGCTGTTTGGAATGTAGGATCAGCTTGTACTCTGTTTCAGGCGGTCTGGTGTGATCAAACCACATCAGTCTGGAAGGAATCCACATCTTTTCATTTTCTGTGGAAACAAAAATAGAAATCCTTTTCCCCAGTAACTTGTTCTTCAACTTAAATTTTGGAGTCAAAGCGTTTTTTTTTTTTTTTGTAATTTATTATTTAACATGTCGATCCCAGTTCCCTCTCCCTCCCTCCCTCCCATCCAGCCCTTCCTCCCTCCTTCCCTCCTTTTTGCCCTCTCTGCCCTCTCCCATGCACTCTAAACACCCTCCCCTCCCACCCCCCACCACAATACCATATGTAGGGGAATGCCATCCAGTTGGGGTCATATAGATCTGACAGGTCCTGTGAAGTAGGGACTAGGGATTCTCTCCTATCTCTAGAATAAGGCAGTTATCCCTCCATGGGGGATAAGTTTGCAAAGTCCTTTTGTGCACCAGGGATACATCCTGGCTCCATTGTCTGAGGTCTCTTAGACTGCTCAGACCTTCTAGCTGAGACCCATATTCAGGGGAGTCAGTCCCCTGTTGGCTTCACAGCTATCAGTCTAGTGGCCCTTAGCTCCTCCTTGTTCAGGTAAGCTGTCTCTATGTACTTCAACCGCATGGTCTTGTCCTCTCCATCTGCTTCTGGGTTCTAGTTTGACTCAGTGTTTATGTATGGGTGTTTGCTCCTGTTTTCAACAGGCATTAGTTGAGGACTCCATGGAGAAGTTAGTTGTTGATCTCACTCTCCGGGAAGGGCATTTATGATAGCCTTTCCACGGAAGCTGAGATTGTTAGTTGGGAGCAGTCTTGTAGTTTTCTAGACCTTTCTTTGTGTTCAACTTTATCTTCAAACCAATATTGGCTCCCTCTTTTATGTTCTCTCTCTGTCTCTGTCTCTGTCTCTGTCTCTCTCTCTCTCTCTCTCTCTCTCTCTCTCTCTCTCTCTTTCCTATTTTCCATTCCTAACCAGGCTCAATCCTCCTGGTCGCACATGCCTAGCTCTCCTCCCTCTCATTTTCTCCTACTTCTCTCTCCATTAGCTGTCCTCCCCCACTTTACCTGAGGTCTGGTGGACTTGTCCCTTCCCAGTTCTGTGAGGGACTTTATATGAATCTCTTAGAATACAACTTGTATCCTAGTTCCTGTGGTGATGTGAATTATAGGCTGGTGATCATTTGATCTAGTTCTAAAATCCATATATGATTGAGTACATACTGTGTTTCTCTTTTTGTGACTGGGTTACCTCATTCAGGATGGTTTCTTCAAGTGCCATCCACTTGCCTGCAAATTTCAAGATACCATTATTTTTTTCTGCAGAGTAGTATTCCATTGTGTAGATGTGCCACATCTTCATTAACCATTCTTCAATTGAAGGGCATCTAGGTTTCTTCCAGGTTCTTGCTATTACAAATAGTGCTGCTATGAACATAGTTGAACAGATGTCTTTGTTGCATTGATGTGAATCCTTTGGGTATATGCCTAAGAGGGGGATTGCCAGGTCTTGTGGTAAACTAATTCCCATTTTCCTGAGGAACCGCCATACTGATCTCCAAAATGGCTGTATGAGTTTGCACTCCCACCAGCAGTGGAGGAGTGTTCCACTTTCTCCACATCCTCTCCAACATAAGTCATGACTGGTGTTTCTAATTTTAGCCATTCTGGCAGGGGTAAGATGGTATCTCAAAGTTGTTTTGATTTCCATTGAGGAAGGTGATTTCAAGGCCACTGTGCTCTATCAAAGAAGAACTTGTCTCAATAAACTACATAGGTTGAGGAAATGGCTTATAAGTTAAGAGTACTGGCTGCTCTCCTAGAGAACCTCCCTTTCATTCCTAGTACTTAGTGATGGATCACAACCCTT
Organism: Phodopus roborovskii; assembly: GCF_943737965.1. Lineage (NCBI taxonomy): Eukaryota > Metazoa > Chordata > Mammalia > Rodentia > Cricetidae > Phodopus > Phodopus roborovskii. Next base: position 33,056 of record NW_026126790.1, on the reverse strand, counting down.
CTTCACTCCAGTTTCAAGTGATCTGTATCCCAATTCAATCCTTCCAGAACACTGAGTGATTGTAGTATGCATGCAGACATATGTGCATGCAAAACACCCATTCTTGGGGGGGGGACTTAAAGAACCAGACCATATATGTCTTATTTAAATAAGTACAACTTTTAAATGGACATCAAAGTTTCAGTATATTCTGTGCACTATTTCATATTTTCTAACTTCTATTCTTATTTAAACCTTAAAAAGTATTTTAGATTTTTTTTTTACTTTATTATTTTATTTTATATAACAAAGTCCAATTAAATGAAAACAAACATTTATACACAATATTTGGGAACGTGGGCATCGTTCTTTCCAAACTACATTCTGCTGGTAAGGGCGCTGTCATGGGGATTCGAAGAAGATTCAGAAATCCTGGCTGTAGTCTGTAGGGCTGCTTTGTCCAACTGTTTTGAATGTAGGATCACCTTGTACTCTGTTTCAGGTGGTCTGGCGTGATCAAACCACATTAGTCTGGAAGGAATCCACAGCTTTTTATTTTCTGTGGAAACAAAAATAGAAATCCTTTCCCCCAGTAACTTGTGCTTCAACTTAAATATTGGAGTCAAAGCATTATTTTTTAATTTAATTTATTATTTTACATGTCGATCCCAGTTCCCTCTCTCCCCTCCTTCCCTCCCTCCCTCTATCCCTCCCTCCCTCCTTCCCTCCCTTTTACCCTCTCTGCCCTCTCAATGCACTCTAACCACCCTCCCCTCGCATCCCCCCCACCCCAATTCAATATGTAGGGGAATGCCATCCAGTTGGGGTCATGTAGATCTGACAGGTCATGTGAAGTAGGGACTAGGGCTTCTCTCCTGTCTCTAGGTTAAGGCAGTTATCCCTCCATGGGGGATGTGTTCACAAGGTCCTTTTGTGCACCAGGGATACATCCTGGCTCCACTGTCTGAGGTCCCTTAGACTGCTCAGTCCTTCTGGCTGAGAGGCATATTCAGGAGGGCCTGAGTCAGTCCCATGCTGGCTTCCCAGCTATCAGTCTGCTGGCCCATTAGCTCCTTCTTGTTCAGGTAAGCTGTCTCTATGTGTTTCTGCAGCCTGGTCTTGTCCTCTCCATCTGCATCCCGGTTGTACTTCGACTCAGTGTTTATGTATGGGTGTTTGCTCCTGTTTCCATCAAGCACAAGTTTAGGACTCCATGGATAAGTTTGTTGTTGATCTCACTCTTCAGGAAGGGCATTTATGATAGCCTTTCCATGGAAGCTCAAATGGTTAGTTGGGAGCAGACTTGTAGTTTTCTAGACCTTTCTTTGTGTTCAATTTATCTTGAAACCAATATTGTCTCCCTCTTTTATGATCTCTCTCTCTCTCTGTCTCTGTCTCTCACTTTCCTGTCTTCTATTCCTAACCAGGCTCAATCTTCTGGTCGCACATGTTTTCCTTTCCTCCCCCTCATTTTCTGCTACTTCTCTTTCCATTTGCTGCCCCCGCCACTTCAACTGAGCTCTGGGGGACTTGTCCCTTCCCAGTTCTGTGAGGAACTTTATGTGAATCTCTTAGAATACACCTTCTATCCTAGTTCCTCTGGTGATGTGAATTATAGGCTGGTGTGAATTATATGTGATCCTTTGCCCTAGGTCTAAAGTCCATATATGAGTGAGTACATACTGTGTTGCTCTTTTTGTGACTGGTTTACCTCATTCAGTATGGTTTCTTCAAGTGCCATCCACATCTTCTCCAACATAAGTCATCACTGGTGTTTCTAATTTTAGCCATTCTGGCAGGGGTAAGATGGTATCTCAAAGTTGTTTTGATTTGCATTTCCCTGATAGCTAAGGATGTGGATCATTTTCTTAAGTGTCTTTCAGCATTTTTGATTTCCTCTATTGAGAATTCTTTCTTCAGTTATGTACCTCATTTTTAAATAGGGTTATTTGGTGTTTTGTTGACTAGTTCCTTGAGTTCTTTGTATATTTTGGAGATCAGCCCTTTGTCAGATATAGGATTGGTGAAAATCTTTTCCCAGTCTGTCGGCTGCCGTTTGGTCTTGTCCACTGTGTCCTTTGCCTTACAGAAGCTTCTAAGTTTGAAGAGGTCCCATTTATTAACTGTTGCTCTCAGTGTCTGTGCCCCTGGAGTTATATTCAGGAAGCGTTCTCCTATACCAATTTGTTAAAGGGTACCTCCTACTTTCTCTTCTAAGAGGATCAATATGGCTGGATTGATGTTGAGGTCTTTGCTCTATTTGGACTTGAGTTTTGTGCATGGCGACAGACATGGTCTGTGTAGTCTTCTAGACACCCTCATTCAATTGTGCCAGCACCATTTGTTGAAGATGCTGTCCTCGCCCCATTGTATAAGTTTAGCTGTTTTGTCGAAAATCAGGTGTTCATAGGTTCGTGGATTAATATCAGGATTTTCAATTAGATTCCATTGGTCTACCTGTCTATTTTTATGCCAATAACAGGCTGTTTTCAGAACTATAGCTCTGTAGTAGTGCTTAAAGTCAGGAATGGTGATGCCTCCTGCAGTTCTTTTATTGAATAGGGTTGTTTTGGCTATCCTGGGTCTTTTGTTTTGCCATATAAAGTTGATTATTATCCTTTCAAGGTCGGTGAAGAATTGTGGTGGGATTCAATGGGGATTGCATTGAATCGGTAGATTGCTTTTGGTAAGATTACCATTTTTACTATGTTTATCCTACCTATCCAAGAGCATGGGAGGTCTTTCCATTTTCTGGTATCTTCTTTAATTTCTTTCTTTAGAGTCACAAAGTTCGGTATTATATAGATCTTTTAAGTGTTTGGTAAGCGTTACCCAAAGATACTTTATGTTGCTTGTGGCTATTGTAAAGGGTGATGTTTCTCTGATTTCTTTCTTTGTCTCTTTGTCGTGTGAAAAAAGTAGGGCTACTGATTTTTTTGAGTTTATCTTGTATCCTGCTAGTTTGCTGAAGGTGTTTATCAGTTGTAGGAGTTCCCTGGTAGAGTTTATTGTGTCGCTTATGTAAACTATCATATCAGCTGCAAATAGAGACAGTTTGACTTCTTCCTTTCCAATTTGGATCCCCTTGATCTCCTTTTGTTGTCTTATACCACAAGCCAGTACTTCTAGTACGATATTGAAGAGATATGGAGAGAGAGGACAGCCTTGTCTTGTTCCTGATTTTAGAGGAATTGGCTTAAGTTTCTCTCCATTAAGTTTGATGTTGGCAATTGGTTTGCTGTATATTGCTCTTATTATGTTTAGGTATGTTCCTGTTATCCCTGACCTCTCCAAGACCTTTATCATGAAAGGGTGTTGAATTTTGTAGAAAGATTTTTCAGCATCTAGGGAGATAATCACATGGTTTTTCTTTTTCTGTTTGTTTATATGGTGGATCACCTTGATATATTTTCGTATGATAAACCATCCTGCATTCCAGGGATGAAGCCTACTTGGTCACGGAGTATGATTTCTCTGATGTATTCTTGAATTCAGTTTGCCAGTATTTTATTGAGTATTTTTGCATCGATGTTCATCAGCGATATTGGTCTGCAGTTTTCTTTCTTAGTTGTGTCTTTGTGAGGTTTGGGTACCAAAGTTATTTTGGCCTTATAAAAGTAGTTTGGCATTGAACCTTCTGTTTCTATATCTTGTGGATCAGTTTGAGGAGTAGTGGTATTAGTTCTTTCTTGAATGTCTGGTAGAATTCTGCCCTGAATCCATCTGTCCCTAGACTTTTTTTTGGTTGGAAGGCTTTCGATGACTGATTCTATTTCATTGCGGGTTATAGGTCTATTTAAGTTGTTTGTTCTTGATTTAATTTTGGTAAGTAAAAGTTATCCAGAAACTTGTCCATTTCCTTTGAATTTTCAATTTTTGAGGAATACAGATTTTCAAAGTATGACCTGAAAATTGTCTGGATTTCCTCTGTGTCTGTTGTTATGTTCCCCATTTCATTTCTGATTTTATTAATTTGCATGTTCTGTCTCTGCTTTTTCATTAATTTGGATAAAGGTTTGTCTATCTTGTTGGTTTTCTCAGAAAACCAACTCTTTGTTGCATTGATTTTTTTTTTTTGTATTGTTTTCCTGGTTTCTATTTTGTTGATTTCATCCTTCAAGTTGATTATTTCCTGGCATCTACTCCTTCGGGGTGAATTCGCTTCTCTGTTTTCTAAGGTTTTCAATTGGGCTGTTAATTCTCTTATGTGACTATCTTCTGTTTTCTTCGTATGCGCACTTAATGCAATGAACTTCTCTCTCAGCACTGCTTTCAAGGTGTCCCATAAGTTTGGGTATGTTGTATCCTCATTCTCGTTGAATATTAGAAAGTCTTTAATTTCTTTCTTTATTTCTTCTTTGACCCAGGAGTGGTTCAATTGCACATTGTTCAGTTTCCGTGAGTTTGCAGGTTTTCTGCTATTTGTGGTGTTGTTGAATTCCAATTTTAAAGCATGGTGGTCTGATAAGATACAGGGGACTATTCCTATTCTCTTGTATCTGTTGAAGTTTGTTATGTCACCTAGTATGTGGTTGATTTTAGAGAAGGTTCCATGTGGAGCAGAGAAGAAGATATATTCTTTTGTCTTTGGATGGAATGTTCTGTAGATGTCTGTTAATCCCAGTTGAGACATATCTTCTGTTAATTCTTTTGTTTCTTTGTTGAGTTTCTGATTTGTGGTTCTGTCTAGTGTTGAGAGTGGTGCATTGAAGTCCCCCACTATAAGTATGTGAGGTTTTATATGAGCTTTGAGTTTTAGTAGTGTTTCTTTTACGAATGTGGGTGACTTTGTATTAGGGGCATAGATGTACAGAACTGAGACTTTGTGTTGATGGATTTCTCCTGCGATGAATATGAAATGACTGTCTTCATCTCTTTTGACTAATTTTGGTTTGAAGTCTAACTTGTTAGATATTAGGATAGCTAAGCCTGCTTGCTTCTTATTTCCTTTTGATTGGAAAATCTTTTCCCAACCCTTTACCCTGAGGTAATGTCTACCTTTGAATCTTAGATGTGTTTCTTGTATGCAGCAGAAGGATGGATTCTGTCTTCGTATCCATTCTGTTAGCCTGTGTCTTTTTATAGGTGAGTTAAGACTATTAATGTTGAGGGTGAGTAAGGACCATTGATTGTTGATGCTTGTTTGATCTAGGTTTGTTGTTGGCAGTGATATTGTGAATATATTAGTTCTGCTTCACCCTTGGTTTCTAGTGTAGTTGGATTATCTGTTGTCTACATTTTTGCGGGCATAGTTACCTTCCTTGGGTTGGAATTTTCCTTCCAATACTTTCTGTAGGGCTGGATTTGTAGATACGTATTGGGAAAATCTGCTTTTGACTTTAAATATCTTGTTCTCTCCATCTACAGTGATTGGGAGTTTTTCTGGATATAGTAGCCTAGGCTGGCATTCGTGTTCTCTTAATACTTGTAGAACATCTCTCCAGGACCTTCTGGCCTTGTGGGTTTCCATGGAGAAGTCAGGTGTATTTTTGATAGGTCTGCCTTTATATGTTACCTGTCCTTTTTCCTTCGCTGCTCTTAATATTTTTTCTTTATTCTGTATGCTAGGTGTTTTGATTATTATATGTCAAGGGGTCTTTTTCCTTTGGTCCAGCCTATTTGGGGTTCGGTATGCTTCTTTTCCTTTCATGGGCATGTCCTTCTTCAAATTTGGAAAGTTGTCCTCGATGATTTTGTTGAATATGTTTTCGGCACCTTTGAGCTGGGCTTCCTCACCTTACTCTATGCCTATTATTCTTAGGTTTGGCCTTTTCATGGTGTCCCACATTTCCTGTATGTTTTTTGTTAAGGATTTGTTGGATGCATGATTTTCTTTGGTCGACGAATCTATTTCTTCTAGTTTATCTTCTGCGCCTGAGATTCTCTGTTCCATCTCTTGAATTCTATTGGTTATGGTTGTGTCCGTTGTTGCCGATTTTTTGCCCAGCTTTTCAATTTCCAGCATTCCTTCTGTTTGTGTTGCCTTTATTTTCTCTATTTCAGTTTTCAAGTCTTGAACTATTTCCTTTACCTGCTTAATTGTTTTTTCTTGGCTTTCTGTACTTTCCTTAAGAAATTTGTTCATTTCTTCCATTTTTTTTGTTTGTTTTTTTCATCCATTTCTTTAAGGGATTTTTTCACATCTTCTTTGAGGGTCTCTATCATTTTTATGATGGTGATTTTTAAGTCATACCCTTCTGCTTCCTCTGCTTTGTTGTTGTGTTCCATTCTAGTTGGTGTAGTTTCCCTAGATTCTGGTGGTGTCATGCTTGTCTTTCTGTTGTTAGGTGTTCTCTTGTATTGCCTTCTTCCCATAGCTTCTTCCAATAGGTGTTGGTTGGGTTTCCCCCTCTCTCTATGATACTTCCCCAATGGGCTTATGTGGGTCTGTGATTCAATATCTGTAGCTCTGTGTGGTCCAAACTCTCTTCGAGGTTTCTCCGCAGACAGGAATCCAAGGATGGTGTCAAGAATGAGGATCCAGAAGAAGATGCCAGCAGGTACTCACAGTGGTCCTCTGGCCAATAGCTCTGTCCAATAGCTCTGGCCAATAGCTCTGCCCAGTAGCTGGTGGAAGAGGACAAGAGCTGAGCTGGAACTTGAGAAGGTTTTGCAGGATAGTTGGATCTCCCTGGAAACTGGCGCTCTCCAGCTGAGACCTCTTTCTTTGGCAGAGGCCAGGATTTGGTGATCAAGGATGTTGCCTGCAGGAACTCAGAGTAAACCCTCAGAGATAGGCGGATCTCTGGGAGGGGCCCGGGACTCCAGCAGAGGACTGGAGGCAGGGTCAGAATCCAAGGTGGTGGAAATTATGGGTGGTCCCACGTGGATAGTCAGGTCTGCTTTGTTCAGAGTTGCTCAGAAAAGTCTCCGAGTAGGGTTGACTGTTGGCTCCACCCTCTGTCCCAGTGCTCAACCAGTTTGGCAGGACCATGTGTGGGGTAGGGCACAGGGTAGGGGGGGGTAGTCTGGCCTTGGGGATGGGTGGGGGTGTATCAGAGCTCCAAGGGTGCTCTAGATGGGGACCTGAGACAGGAGAAGCAGGATCAGGGGCCAACCCAGGGAATTCGGGTGGGGGAGGGGAAAAGAGATTGTAGGGGAAAGACAGCCCTGATTGGGCCCAGACTCACCTCTGGCCAATAGCCAGCAGAAGAGGACAAGGGCTGAGCTAGAACTTGAGAAGGTTTTGCAGGATAGTTGGATCTCACTGGAAACTCTAGATTTTTAAATATAGCATTAATTTGGGTCAATTAGAAATTATAAACACCTTAACAATTTTCTTTCTTTCTTTCTTTATTTTATATAACCAAGTCCATTTAAATGAAAACAAATATTTATAGACAATATTTGCGAATTTGGGCGTCGTTCTTTCCAAACTACTTCCTGCTGGAAAGGGGCACAGACATGGGGGATTCTAAGAAGATGTAGAAATCCTGGCTGTAGTCTGTAAGGCTGCTCTGTCCAGCTGTTTTGGATTAGGATCACCTGGTACTCTTTTTCAGGCAGTCTGGCTTTATCAAACCACATTAGTCTGGAAGGAATCCACAGCTTTGCATTTTCTGTGGAAACAAAAATAGAAATCCTACTCCCCAGCAACTTGTCCTTGAACTTAAATTTTGGAGTCAAAGCATTTTTTAATTTAATTTATTATTTTACATGTCGATCGCAGTTCCCTCTCCCTCCCTCTCTCCCTCCTTTATTCCCTTTCTCCCCCCCTCACTTTCCAACCTCCCTTCCTTTTACCCTCTCTGCCCTCTCACTTGCACCCTAACCACCCTTCCCTCCCACCCCCACCCCAATTCCATATGTAGGGGAATGCCATCCAGTTGGGGTCATGTAAATCTGACAGGTCATGTGAAGTAGGGACTGGGGCTTCTCTCCTGTCTCTAGGTTAAGGCAGTTATCCCTCCATGGGGGATATGTTCACAAGGTCCTTTGGTGCACCAGGGATACATCTTGGCTCCACAGTCTGAGGTCCAATAGACTGTTCAGTCTTTCTGACAGAGACCCATATTCAGTGGGGCCTGAGTCAGTCCCATGCTGGCTTCCCAGCTATCAGTCTGGTGGCCCATTATCTCTTCCTTGTTCACGTAAGCTGTCTCTATGTGTTTCTGCTGCCTGGTCTTGTCCTCTCCATCTGCTTCTGGGTTCTAGCTCGACTCAGTGTTTATGTATGTGTGTTTGCTCCTGTTTCCAAAAGGTATTCCATGAGGGCTCCATGGATAATTGTTGATCTCACTCTCCGGGAAGTGCATTTATGGTAGCCTTTCCATGGATGCTCATATTGTTAGTTGGTGGCAGTCTTGTAGTTCTCTAGACCTTTCTTTGTGTTCAGTTTTCTTTTCAAACCAATATTGGCTCCCTCTTTTATGTTCTCTCTCTCTCTCTCTCTCTCTCTCTCTCTCTCTCTCTCTCTCTCTCCTGTCTTCTATTCTTAACCAGGCTATATCTTCCTGGTTGCACGTGTTTTCCTTTCCTGCCCCTCGTTTTCTCCTACTTCTCTCTCCTTTCCTGCCCCCATTCCTGCCACTTCCCCTGTGCTCCGGGAGACCTAACAGCATCTTAACCATTTTCATTTCCTGTGTGTTTGATAAATGTGTATGGTTATTTTTTTTCTTTTTCTTAATGATAGGGTTTCAAAGTAGTAATGGTTCCAGTCATGGAAGTCACTCTATTGACAAGGCTAGCCTTGAATAGACAGAGGTCCACCTTCCTCTACAACCCTTGTTCTGAGATTCAATCTCACTACCTCATCTTCCTGGTGTATATCTAGTTTAAAAAGTATCCGTTTCGATCTTCATGATCTATAATTGTGTTTGAGAGTGAGCTAGGTAGAGTGTTACTACCATGCTTAAAGATTTCTGTTGAGTTCGTAAAATTACTTAGGAGAGAAAACAAGGGCCTCCTCAACCCATGTGGAAAACTGAGCCTGTTACCATTCTTGCTTCAACATTATGGAATTCTTTCTTCTTTGCCTGCCACTCCCAGGAAAGGAGCTGTGAATCAAGCCACTACACAGACTAATGATTGTGACTCTGTTACAGAAAGCAACTTTTCCCAACTCTGGCCCTGCTAAATGCAAAGTGGCTGTCCATGGCTAGACTCCTCCACTGGTGGCCAAGGTTTCAGGCCCTAGAGATCATGGACACCCTGCCATTCCATAGAATCCAAGAGGCCAGAAACCACCACCACTTCCTGCAGATGCTCGACAGTATGTCCCATCAAAGGGATGTGCTGGCCCAGGTTTCCTCCAAAGTCAGGTAGGCTTTTTAAAAGGCCCTTATATGAATAAATATGTATCTGTGTGTTCCTTCATGTTTGGTTCCTGTTACGATGAGAAACACAGGCCAGAAGCAACTGAGGGAGAAAGGGTTGTCTGGCTCAGAGGTAACAGTCCAGCAGCAAAGAAGTCAATGTTTCACCTTGAACTACCTTAGGGAATTTTGAATTTTAAATGTACTGTGATAGTTCAGAAGATCAGCAAATTTACAAGCACTTTTTTTCTCCTCAAGGCAGGGTTTTTCTATAACTTTTGAGCCTGTCCTGGAATTCACTCTGTAGACCAGGCTAAGCTTGAACTCACAGAGATCCACCTGACTCTGCTTTCCAATTTTGGGATTAAATGCCTGTGCCACCAATACCTAGCTACAAGCAGGTTTCAGGCCCAAATTATGCATATACCATTTTATAGAAATGTGTACTGAGGCTGATATTTACATTAATTATTTATATTTTGCCTTTAGATTACTAGCTAAAGTGCTTAAAAGTATTTCTTCTGGGTAGTTCTTCCCACATTATCATATTTAAAATCTAAGATCACATTAATTATTTGCTGAAATCATTGAAATTTCTTCTTACACTTACATTTTAAAATAAAAGTTTTTTTTCTTTTATAGCATACTTTCCCCTTTGGAATCAGAAGTTTCTACACAATAAATCATGTTTTAAAGTAATAGAGAAGAACCAGCTTAGTTATCCCTGCCTGTTCTCTTCCCTCATATTTATTTTTAACCTTCCAAGAGTATGACATGTATTTTCTTTCGGAAGTTTTGTAGTTGTTCTTGTCATACAGAAAAATTTATTTAGGATATCATGCCAGGATCACTGATTTCAATGTTACTCTTGAAAGTTTTACTACATTGAAATCTGTTCTACAATATGTCTTGAGTGTATTGAGATCAAGAGTAGCTGCTAAGACAGCACAAAGACATCTGAAATTGGTGGTGGTGTTCTTATGAATCCCATGTAGGTAAGAATCCACTTTAAATATCAAGATTATTTGTAAGATCAAATATTGTGGAGTGAGTTTTGTACCAGTATGGGCTGTTGTTTGTGGTTTACCATGTGTGCCATACAGGATTTCAACCTCCACTGTCGTTTACTCATCTCTTGCAACAGGGTAGAATGTGTACAAACTGAGGGGGCTTTCCATTTTCCCTTCTCCCAACTTCTGGGTTCTTCTCCCCCACTCTCTCTTTTGAGAAGTAGAAATGAACTCTCTCCAGACTTGATTCAGCATTCCAAATAATCTTCCCCAGAACCTCCACAAACACAGGAGACCTGACCATTTCTATGGCGGTCATTTCTTCTCATTTTCAGTTCAAGATCACTTTTGTTACCTATGTGATTATATTGTTGCTCAAATTGCAGCTTAATGGAAACATATTGTCAGGATAGTAGTTTGTAGAAAAAATGATTTAAATATGAATCTTATGAGTGAATTATTTCCACTTCATTTTATTCTGCATAATGTATTTTACTTTGATTATGTCATCCATAATTGTGGAAGTTTTATACAGGCAATCTCATAGTGTGATGTATCTTAAACTCAAAAAGCTGTTTCTTTATACCAGAAATGTGTTCACCATGATTTTAGGCAAAAGTAAAGGTAACTGTGTGTTTAATCAAATGAATTTTAATTTATTTAAAGCATTGTTGTCTTTGGTATTACTGAACCCAGCCAGTTTCCCATAAGCGTTTTTCCACTAAATTAGTCTTTTCAGCTGTGCAAAAATTAGTCCTTCAAAGAGAAGTTTGTGGGGGCTGGATGGTGAATCATTAGTTAAGACTGGAATCTAGTGCAGATAAGAGGACATGGTCTTGGTTCCTAACATCCACATGGCAATTCCAATCCCAGGAAACCAATGGCCTCTTTTACCTACAATTTCACAATGTATGTATGTGGTGCTTACCCATACATATAGTGTACAGATATTCATGAAGTACACTAGGCATGCCTGTAATGTACCAGGTATTCATTGTTGCAAAAGGCATACACGTAGTGCACTAAGCATGCAAGTAGAGCACAGGCATGCATGCAATGCTATGTACAATATGCTTGCCCATGTTATACATCATGCATGATATGTACCAGCATGTATGTAATGCTCTATACAGGTATGTAGTTCATGGTTGTGAGTATATAGTCCAGAGGCATGCAAGTACACAAAATACTTGCATATATAAATTACAGAAAAAAAAACTAAAAATAACAAAACAACATAAATTAACATAAAATATTTTTTTTCTTTTTTGTTTTTACGTAGAATTAACTCATTTATTAGAGGCAGGGGTTTCCAAGCAATAGCATTTCTACTGGTCTTTCAGTTCCTTCAGTCCTCTGATGGCAGACTTCACTGTGACTGCAGAAATGGTGTTGTGAGTCTAGGCCCCACCTGCCTCTATATTCATGCAGGAACCACAGTGCCAGATGCCAACTGCTCATCTCTTCATCGTGGTCTTGCCACAGAAGGAGCAAGTGTACTTGGCGTGCGGCTGATTTCAATTTTCTTTACCATTTTCCGGAGGGAGGCACCATAGTGGGTCCGTATTTCCCCGATGGTCCCGACCATCTTGGTGCGTTTAGCCATGCTGGAACCTAAGCCCAAGCCCGGAGAGCACATTTTTCTTTTTCTTTTAATTTCTTTCTATTTATTTATTTAATTATTTATTTTTGAGAAATGGGACAGGGTTTTTCTTTGGCTTTGGAGGCTGTCCTGGAACTAGCTCTTGTTCATGACGTTAGTCTCAAGCTCATTTAATCTGCCTGCCTCTGCCTCCCAAGTGCAGGGATTACAAGCATGCACCACCACTGCCTAGCCAACATTTGTGGATTTTCTGATTTGAGTATCTTACAAAGTATGCACCCTACTACTTTTAGTTAAATATAAATGACCCAAAATAAAATAATACATTTTAAAACCTTAAATATGTTTTATACTTGAAAGAAAGACAGGATATTGTCTAATGATGAATTTCAGGATTTTCATTTGTCCACTGACTAGTTTTAAGGTTCAAAGTAATGGGTGTGTGTGTGTGTGTGGAGAGAGAGAGAGAGAGAGAGAGAGAGAGAGAGAGAGAGAGAGAGAGAGAGACAGATATACAGAGAGAGGCATGCACAAGCAGACACAGGCACACCCAATTTTGTGCTAAATGTATGATGATAAGTTAACAGCTGTAAGATAATTTTTCTACAGTAGGTTATTTAGAGAGCTCAGGGTCTCAGGCTGACACAGTGAGTAATTCCCCTATATCCTGGAAGTTCTACCATTGGTTTCTTATATAATTTCTGGTTCTCTTATTTTGACTTTCTAGTTATTCGTTTGTTTGTTTCTTAGAGACAGGGTTTTTGTGTGTGTAGCTTTGATTGTCCAGGCACTTGCTGTGTTGACCATGCTTGCCTTGAATTTGGAGCCATTCCTGTTTCTGCCCATGGAGTGCTGGAATTAAGGGCATGAATCTCTACATCTTTTGTTTTATTCTTAATGTGTGAAATGTTTTCTGTGGGTTGGGTTGAGAGAGCTGACACCATGTGTGGCTTGTCGTAAGGCACCTCTTTCTGAGGTAAGGGGAGTTGAAGTTTCTCCAGACTGGTGTTCATGTTCTTGGTCTTGCGTACTGATAGGAATGGAGGTTGAGAACTAACTAATGAATTTCCCATCAGGGGTTGAATCAGTGATTTTTCTCTGTTCAGTTGGATTTTGCATAGGTGTCAAGGGACAGCATAAGAACTCATTCTCTTGCACAGAGCTGTGATAGTGACTAGAATGGTTCCCTAATTGTCATTGGGAAAAGTCAGTGGTCAGGAGGTGTTTCTGCTCCAGACAGGAAGCTAAGCTTTGTGTTAGTTTCTACGGTTTCCCCCTGTTCTGTTTCTACATTTTTACAACATGTATTTCTACCTCATCATTCCCATTTTATTCTTGATTGAGCAGATTTAAAGAACTTATGACTGGTAATTATTTACAATAAAAGTTTTATATTGAAACTTTTGTAATCTTGACATCATTAAATCTCTGTTTCAACCCGTTTTGCTTCTTTCTCTTCCTGAACCACTATTTTACTGTCTGTTAATATTTCTATTCCCAAAATGCTATTAATTTTACCATGCATAGAAGCATGCATAGCATTTTCTATATCTGACCTAAAATTTACAATTCAAGAAATCGAACTCATGATTTAAATGCTAATTCTGGCCTGAAGTAATCACATACTAAATTTCATTCCCTTTCTCTGTGAATCCTAGAGACCAAGTTTTATGCTATGTCTTCATTTGCTCTTAGCATCAAGACAAGAGCCTGAAAACACATTTAGTTTCCCTTACACTTTGGGTAATTGAAGTAATAATGGGAAGGGTGAAAGCTCAAGAAATTGAATTGTACATTTTTTTGACCAATTCAAATGTATAGGTTACATGAGTAACATACTCTGCTTCATCTGCCTTTAAAAACAAAACATAAAAGCAATATATAATCCTTAGAAAGTTAGACAATGGTAGATACAATGGAAAGCATCTGTTCAGGAAGCGATGTTAACAACTCTTCAGAGGATGCTGCCATGTGGCTTTTGTCCTTCAACTGCCTTTTTAAATATAGATTCTTATATTGACAGCATATTATATATTTATATATATCCATGAACATATTTTTTTATAGTCATATAAATGTTTAATGTTTATTTTTATGAATATAGAGTATTTTTTATTTAATTTTATATAACAAAGTCCAATTAAATGAAAACAAACATTTATACACAATATTTGGGAATTTGGCGTCGTTCTTTCCAAACTACTTCCTGCTGGTAAGGCGCTGTCTTGGGGGATTCGAAGAAGATTCAGATATCCTAGCTGTAGTCTGTAGGGCTGTTTTGTCCAGCTGTTTGGAATGTAGGATCAGCTTGTACTCTGTTTCAGGCGGTCTGGTGTGATCAAACCACATTAGTCTGGAAGGAACATATTTTTAAAATATTTTTTTTTCATTTCACATAGAAACAACATATTCTTCTCACTCTCCTTCTGCACAATGAGCAAACTTCCACCAACAAGGCCATACCTCCTAATAGTGCCACTCCCTTTGGGAGCCATTTTTCCCAAACCACCACAGTTGGCCTCTCACACAGATTGTGAGACCTATTGTTCTCTGTCTCTTTTTGTAGGCAGGACTACTTGTAAGGTTAAGCTTTTGTTGCTGAGTTGGTCTCTCAGTCCCTCAATTTGAAGCCTCACCTGATTATAGAAAATGGCCGGTACCGCATCTGGATCCCTTAACTGTGGGCCAGCCTTGTAGTTTCTGGGAGTTTCTATTGCACTAGATTTCTTGTTCATCCCTGACATTTCCACACACAATCCTCAAATAGCTTAGGGTCCAGCTGGAAAGGGTCAGCGGCACATGACAAAAGAATATCTGTTCTGTCTACTTCTGCTTTGAGAATCCTAATGAGGAACACTATTGTATTTGTGTCAATTTATTCTCTTCCCTGGCATGGGGAGTGGAACATGTCAGTGCCATTTGGATCTGAAAATGGTCTAGGAATAAAATAAAACTCATCAAGATTTCCTGGTTTAATTTTCCTGTCTAGATAGGCCAGTATCCTCTACTTTGGAATCCGGGAAGAGTGCTAGCAAACATAACCCTGGGGTAAGTATTGGACATTGAAATCTACCCGTGGATCCACAAGGAGTTTCTTGATTTGATTAGAACAAGACAGAGCTCTTCTACTGTATGATATCTCCATATATATGGAAATATACCTGAACTTAGCATTAACCCTTTCATTGTTGGCTTATAACCTGGGGACATTGTACAGATCACAGGCCAGGTATTGATGGTCCATGTAATCCTAGAACATTTAGGCAGAAGGATGGCAATTTGAAAGCCAGTTTGTTTTGTATAAGCAGATCTTGTCTCAAAAAACTACACAGGCTGGAGAAATGGCTTAGAGGTTAAGAGCCTTGCCAACTCTCGTAGAGGACCTGGGTTTTTTCAAGCACCTGAGTGATGGCTCCCAATACTTAACTCCTGTTTCAAGAGATCTGAAGCCCAAGTCTATCCTTCCAGAACACTAGATGTGTGTAGTATGCATAGATACATGAGGCAATATACCAATTCATGTGTAATTTAAAAGAACACTAAAATAAGGTACCTAACTTTAAAAAGTTCAACATTTAGATGAATTTCAAAAAATGTATTTGCATGCTGTACACTATTTCAGATATTTCTTCCTTGATATCTTATTTGAATCTTAAAGTTTATTTTTTCGTTTTCAAATATAGCATTAATTTTGGCCATTTTGCAAATCAACATCTTTACCATTTTCCTTTTATTGGTGTTTTTTTGTAAAAGTTTCTTTTATTTGTATGTTCCCCCCCACCCCCTGGAGATAGGGTTTTCCAGAATCTATGGAGCATGTCCTCGAACTCAGAACTCACACTTTTCACCAGATTGGCCTCGAACTGGCAGAGATCCACCTACCTTTGCTTTCTGAGTTCTGTTATTTAAAACCTGTGCTACCACCCCATGATACATTTCTATTTTTAGAGAGTCTGTTTTGATATGCTTGAACTGTACTTGCATTTTTAGGATGAGTAAGTTACTACCTATCATGCTTAAAGATTTCTCTTGAGTTATTTAAAATACTTAGGATAACAAATAAGGGGCTCCTACCCTTCTGTGGAAAACTGCCTGTTCTCATGCTTTCTGGAGTTCCATGTACTGCTTTCTTTTACGCCTTTCACATCCAGTAAAGGATCTGTGAATCAAACAATTTCACTGACTGTTGATTGCCACTCTGTTACAGAAATCAACTTTGCCCAATTCTGGCTATGCTGGATGCAAAGCTTCTGGACAAGACTTGAATGTTCCACTGGTTCCTGAGGTCCAGACCCCCTCTAGAGGCCCTGCCTTCCCAGGGGATCCAGGTTGCCATGTTCTGCCTCCAGGAAACATCTATGCGGAGATGCTCCACAGTATGATCCACCAAGGGACTTCCCAGGCCCACCATTCCCTCCTATGCCAGGTAGGCTTTTTCTAAAGGCCATGTATGTGCATCAGTGTTTTATCAGTGCTTCCTTTCAAGTTCGCTTCCTGTTAGTGTAAGAAACACTGGCCGGAACTAACCTGAGGAGGAAAGGGTTTATATGGCTCACAGGTCACTATTCAGAAAGAAAGGAAGTCAATCCACCCTAGGCAATTAGAATTTAATATGTCCAGTGTTAGATCAGATAATCAATAAATTCACAAGCACATTTTCCTTGTTTTATTCCTCCAGGCAGGGTTTCTCTATAGCTTTGGAAGACTTTCCTGAAAAATCATTGTGCAGACTAGACTAGGCCTTGAAATCACAAATATCCACCTGTCTCTGCTTCCCAAATGCTGGGTTTACAGTCTTGAGGCACAAATGTCCTGCTACAAGCAGTTTCACCTTAAAATATTTTGTATTTTATTTGACAGAAATGTTTTGAGGCCATTATAGTAATTAATTATAGTTGTTTTTCTTAAGATATCTGACTAAAATATTTTAAATCATTTCTCCCTGTGTAGTAGTTCCTACAGGATCATATTTAAAATCTGGAGACCATAGCTATTCCAGTTGAATTCATTGAAATATTTTCCTACCATTACATTTTAAAAGAAATGTAATGTACTGCTTTACATCATACTTTCTCCTTTGAAATCATGAGTTTCTACACAATTAATTATGTTTCTAAGCAACAGATAAGAACCAGCTTAGTTGTCCTAGGTATCTCTCTCTCTCTCTCTCTCTCTCTCTCTCTCTCTCTCTCTCTCTCTCTCTCTCTCTCTCCCTTTCCCTTTCTGTCCTCACCTCTGCTCTTAAACTTCTATTGGAATGGCATGAGTTTTGTTTGGGAAGTATTAAGTTAGTCCTTGGCATTAGAGGAAATGTTTCTATTAGGATATCAGTTCAGGATCACTGATATGCATGTTAAGTTTGAAAGTTTTACTCCATGGAAAAGCTGTTTTACAGCAAGTGTGGATTGCATTGAGATCTTTTTATCTGCCAAGTTAGGACAAACAAACCCCGAAAGTGTTGTTGATGTTCTTATTATTCCTAAGTAGATAAGAAGTCCAATTTTGAAGGTCAAGTTTTATATGTGAGAACGAATATTGTGATGTGAGTGTTTGGATAACAGAGTAGGGGCTGGAGTTAGTGTTTCACCATAAGTGTACAGTACAGGATTTCTTCTACCATTGTCTTTTACCCATCTCTTTGAGCAGGAGAAATGTGTATGAACCAAGGTGCTTTCCATCTTATCTTCACCCAAGAGTTGGGTTCTTTCCCCCACTCCCATATCCTCCAGAAAACATCTATGGTGATCAATGTGGCTATTTTTCCTACAAGAATCTTCCCTGGTCCACCATTTCCCCCAATGGCAGGTAAGCTTTTTAATGGTTCTTGTGTGTGTCAATGTTTATCTGTGTTTTCTTCAAGTTTGCTTCCAGTTACTGTGTTAAAACTATCCTTAACCAACTTGAGGTTGTAAGGGTTTATATGGTTCACAGGTTATATCCCAGCCACAAGGGAAGTCAAGGCTTCCCTTGACTTAGGAAATTTTGAATTTTGATTGTTTTTTGATAGGTCAGAAAAATCAGCAATTTTACCAGAGGGTTGGGTTTTTTTGTTTGTTTGTTTGTTTTGTTTTCCTCAATTCAAGGATTTGCTATCACTTTGGAGCCTGTGTTGGTCTGCTTACCTTCCAAATTAGTACAAACACACCTGAAACTGATGGTGAAGTTATTATTTTTCCTAACTAGGTGAGAAGTATTTATTTGGGAGTTGAAATATGTTGGTGTTAGTGTGTGGATATCAGGATATGGGCCTGACTTAGTGGTTGAACAAGTGTGTAGTATGTGGTTTCAACTTGCATTGTCCTTTACCCATCTCTTCCAACAGGGAGAAATGCATACGAACCATGGGGATTTATACCTTACCTTCCTATAAGAGCTGAGTTCTTCCCCCCACCACCATATCCTCCAGAAAATCTCTATGGAGATCCAAGACATTGCATTCCACCATGGGATTTTGCTAACCCAACTTTTCATCCATTTCCAGGTAGGCTACATGAAAGTCCACGTATGACTCAATATTTATCAGCTTTTGTTCAAGTTTGGTTAATATTACTGTGAGAAACATAGGCCAGAACAATCTTCGGGAGAATAGTGTTTATATAGCTCACATGTTACAGTCTATAGTAGGTTCTAAACTAGCTAACATTCAGAAAGAATAAAATTCAGAAATTTAAATTTTGCATTGTGTATTTGTTGAGTTATTTATTAGGGGAAATTTTCCGTAATAGTATATTCTATATGCTGAGGGCAAGGTTGGCACAGGTAGAAGGATGGAACTGGGTGGTGCATCCTGAGTTGTTTCCTTAGGCTGACAGGGCTGAATAGGTCAACATCACCCTGCAAAAGGATATCTGTGCTGTTTAAATTTCTCCTAGTCTGAGGCTGCTTTTGGCACCCTAATGAAGTATATTATTGTATTTAAGTCGCATTGTTCTCTGTACCTGCAAGGGGAGTGGGATATATCAGGGCCATTTGCATCTGTTAATGGTCTGGGAATAAAATTAGTACTCATGTAGCTTTTTTTGGGGGGTGTAATTTTTGTCTAGATGGGCCAGTACCTTCCACTTTGGAATCCGGAAAGCATGCCACCAAACATGATACTGGGGTAAGTATTGGAAATTGAATTCTACCTGTGGATCTACAACTAGTTTCTTGGTTTTATTAGAACAAGGCTTGAGCTCTTCTACTTTGTTATATTAATAAAATGCACTTGCACTTAGATTAACACATTCTTTATTGATTTGTAACCTTCTGTGAAATAGTATGGAGCACAAGGCAGGTTTTGATGCCCCATGTAATCCTATCATTTTGGCAGGCTGAGGCCAGGCATGGTAATTTGAAAGCCAATGTGGACTATATGACTATATGAACTAGCATTTGCCTCAAAAAAATATAAGCTTTAGAAATACATACACTTTAAGAACACTGGTGGCTCTCCTACATTACCTGGATTTGATTCCTAGCACCTGAGTGTGGGATCACCACCCTTCTTAACTCCATTTTAAGACATCTGAAATTGTATTCTATCCTTCCAGAATATTGAATGTATAGAGTATGCAGATATGCATGCAGAAAAAAACACATTCCAGTAAGATGAAAAAGTATTAAAATAAACAAACAAAAGAAAGAAACCTGATATCTCCCACTTTATGAAGTACAACATTTAGATGAACTTCCAAGCTTTTTTATGTACTATACACTATTTCAGATATCTTAAAAAGTGTCGTTTTTTGATGTAGCTGAACTGTGTTTTTGTTTTAGGGTGAGCTAGGTAGATTGTTACTAATATGCTTAAAGATTTCTGTTTAATTAGTAAAATTAATTAGGATATCAAATAAGCTGATCCTACACACATGTGGGAAACTCAAACTGTTCACAGACTTGCTGGAATGTCATGGACTTCTTTTTCTTTGCTTGACACTCCCAGTAAAGGAGCTGTGTCAAGCCACTTCACTGACTGCTGATGTGGATTATCATTCTGTTACAGAAGGAAACGTTGCCCACCACTAGACCTCCTGAAAACAATGCAGCTGGTCATGGCTTGACTCCTCCACCTGTTCCCAGGCTTAGAGGCCCTAGAGGCTCTAGGAGGTCCTAGAGGCCCTGCCTCTCAATATGATCGAAGAGGCCGGATCCCACCACCTCCTCCTCCAGGAAACATCTGTAGAGGTCCTGGACAGTATGTC
Source organism: Phodopus roborovskii (assembly GCF_943737965.1). NCBI lineage: Eukaryota > Metazoa > Chordata > Mammalia > Rodentia > Cricetidae > Phodopus > Phodopus roborovskii. The sequence continues at coordinate 13,027 of NW_026126790.1, read as the reverse complement.
CCACAAAAGAAATTTGCAGGCCCACAGTTTCCTCCAATGTCAGGTAGGCTTATCTAAAAGTCTCTGTATGTGTCCATTTTTATCTATTCTCTCCTTCAAGTTTGATTCCCGTTACTGTGAGAAACACAGACCAGAACCAACTTAAGGAGGAAAACATGGTGCATGGGATCACGGGTTACATTTCAGCAGCAAAGGATTTCAAGGCTTCAACTTGATCCATCTTATGGAATGTTGAATTTGAACTGTGTTATTATAAGCCAGAAGATCAGTAAAATTACAAGCTGTTTTTTGTTTATTTGCTTGTTTTTGTTGTTGTTTTTACCTCCACATTGCAGGGTTTCTCTAGCTTTGGAGCCTGTCTTGGAACATTCTCTGTAGATGAGGCTTCCCGTGAGTAATGGAGATCCACCTGTCTCTGCTTCCCATGTACTGGGATTAAATTCAAGTTTAAAATATACCCAGAAGCAAATAGTATTAGGATTAAAACTATGTGTGTTTCATTTGATAGTAATGAATTGAGGCCATTATTTCAAATAATTATTAAATATGGACTTACGATTATAGACTAAAGTGTTTCACAGTATGACTTCTAAGCAATAGTTTTCACATGATCGTGTTTAAAATCCAAAATCAGTTTATTATTTGGTGAATTCATGAAATTCCTTTATACACTTACATTTTAAAATAAATGTAATTAGTTGCTTTTACAGCATAATTACCCCTTTGACATCATGTGTGTGTACACAGTAAGTCATGTTTTCAAGTACTAGAAAAGAACAAGCTCAGTTGTGCTTGGTGACTTATCTCTGCCATGGCCTCTAGTCTTAAGCTCCTTGGAGAACGATATTTGTTTTTTGAGTGAATTTATTCCACTGGAATTATAGGAAATTTCTCTTGTCGAATGTCAGGTCGATATTATCATAGGACTGTTAAGTATGAAAGTTTTACTGTATTGAAATCTATTTTAAAATAGGCCTCCAGCATATTGAGATCTGGCATAGCTACAAGATTGGACAAATACAACTGAAATCATTGGCGATGTTCTTACTTATTAATCATATGTAGCAAAGAAGTCCATTTTTCAATGTAAAGATTTGTTTGTAAATCAAGTATTATATGAGTGTTGACATATTACCACAAGGGCTGGAGCTATTGGTTTAATAAGTGTAAGGTATAGGGTTTTACTTTCCGATGACCTAGACCCATCTCCTGAAATTGAGAAAAGTGCATGAACCTATGGGCTTTCAAAATTTCCTCAACAAAAGTGCTGCATTTTCCCAAACCCCCACATCCTGAGTGTAGAAATGATCTCCCTCCAGAATCAATTCCACTTTCCCAACATGCACATGAAACTCCATCCTACACCAGGACCTCCTGAAACACAAGGAGACCTGGCAATTTCCATGACAATAATTTATTCTCATTTGCACTCTGACAACTGCTGTTCGTTCTGTGACTCTGTTGTGGTTCAGAAGGGAAGCTAATACAATTAAATTTCAGAATAGTATTTTGGAAAGATTTAAATACTATCTTTGAGTAAGTTATTTCCATTTATTTCACTATGGATAGTAACATTTACATTGATTATTACCTCTTATATGATGAAGGGAGTTAGGCATACAGTCTTAGTGATGAGGATACCTTAAACTCTAACCTCTGTCTCTTTACACCAGGAATGTGTAGAACATCTGGTTGTAGACAATTGTAAAAGTAACTGTAGCTACAATCAATCAAATTTTAATTGAAGTAAATTCTTATTTGGCAGTGTTAATATTAAAACCAGCTTGTGTCCCATAAACATGGTTCCATAAATGAGTACTTTTTACTATGTAGTTCCAGAGGGAAGGGTCTGAGCTGGATAAATGGTGGATCACTGGTTAATACTGGCTCCTCCACAAGAACTGAGGACGTGGCCTTTGTTCCCAGCATCCACATATAGCTATAGTGCAAGGCAATACTCTCTGTTGGGATGGTAGTACTCCCTGTTAGCAGCATATCTTGGCAGATATACCATGACTGGGGCATCCGTAGTATCTTCTTTCTGTGTATCACATTCATGTGTGATGTATGAGAAGGCCAGAACTGGGCATCAAAGCCCCTGGAAGTGCTGTTACAGATGGTTGTGAGCTGTTGTATTGTTGCTGGGAATTAAACACAGGTCCTAAGGAAGAGCAGCCTGTATCCTTAAACACTGAACCCATTTATCCACACCATTCATGTTGATAATATTTTAGGAGTGCCACCTAATGTGTGTGTGGAAGGGTAATTGTGGTGACATAGTAATGGTTTCCTATATTTGGCCATACAAACTGTCCTTTGCTCCCTAGGTATCATCTCATTGGTCTCTATTTGCAGATGATATGATAGTTTACATAAGTGACACAATAAACTCTACCACGGAACTCCTACAGCTGATAAACACCTTCAGCAAACTAGCAGGATACAAGATAAACTCAAAAAAGTCAGTAGCCCTACAATTTTCAGACGACAAAGAGACAGAGAAAGAAATCAGAGAAACATCACCCTTTACAATAGCCACAAGCAACATCAGGTATCTTGGGGTAACATTTACCAATCAAGTGAAAGACCTATATAATAACTTGGTCGCTCAAAACAAAGAAATTAAAGATACCAGAAAATGAAAAGATCTCCCATGCTCTTAGGTAGGATAAACATAGTAAATATGGCACCTACAGATTCAATGCGATTCCCATTAAAATCCCACCACAATTCTTCACTGACCTTGAAAGGATAATAATCAACTTTATGGGGAAAAACAAATTCCCAGGATAGCCAAAAAAAAAAAAAAAAAAAAAAAAAAAAAACCCTATACAATAAAAGAACTTCAGGAAGCATCACCATTCCTGACTTTAAGCTCTACTACAGAATTATAGTTCTGAAAACAGCCTGGTATTGGCATAAAAATAGACAGGTAGACCAATGGAATCTAATTGAAAATCCTCATATTATCCCACATACCTATGAACACCTGATTTTTGACAAAACAGCAAAAATTATACAATGGGAAAAGGATAGCATCTCCAATAAATGGTGCTGGCACAATTGGATGAGGATGTGTAGAAGACTATGGATAGAACCATGTCTGTTGCCATGCACAAAATGCAAGTCCAAATGGATCAAAGACCTCAACATCAATCCAACCACATTGAACCTCTTAGAATAGAAAGTAGGAGGTATCCTTGAACAAATTGGTATAGGATACCACTTCCTGAATGGGGCACAGAAACTGAGACGAAAAATTAATAAATGGGAACTCTCCAAACTTTCTGTAAAGCAAAGGACACAGTGGACAAGACCAAATGGCAGCCCACAGAATGGGAAAGATGTTCACAAATCCTATATCCCACAAAGGGCTGATCTCCAAAATATGCAAACAACTCAAGAAACTAGTCAACAAAACACAAAATGAGCCTATTAAAAAATGGGGTACATAACTGAAGAAAGAATTCTCAATAGGGGAAATCAAAAAGGCTGAAAGACAATTAAGAAAGTGCTCCACATCCTTAGCTATGAGGGAAATGCAAACCAAAACAACATTGAGATACCTGTTGTTGTTATGCCTGCATTCTCAGTATTGGGGATATCTTAACAACTATTATCTATTTCATTAGTCCAGGAATGTGTAGAAACATGTGGTTCCAGACAAACGTATAGGTACCTGCAGGTATAGCCCCTCAAAATTTAATTGAAGTAAAGTCTTATTTGGCAGTGTCCCATCAACATGGTTCCATAATGAGTACATTTTATTCTGTGCTTCCAGAGGGCAGGGTCTGTGGCTGGAAAAAAATGGTAGGTGACTGGTTAATACTGGCTCCGCCAGCAGAACTGAGGACTTGGGCTTTGTTCCCAGCATCTACATAGAGCTTCGGTGCAAGGCACTTTTCTCTTTTGGGCTGTAAGTACGCCCTGTTAGCAGCCCTCCTTGGCAGCTATCCCATGATTGTGGCAATGCTTCCATCTTATTTCTGTGTATCACGCTCATGTGTGACGCATGTGAAGGACATAAGAAACCTTCAGAGAACCTGGATTTGCAGATACAGATGGCTGTCAGCTGCTGTGTAGTTTCTGTGAACCAAGCACGGGTCCTAAGGAAGAGTGGACTGTTCCCTTGACCACTGGAGCCATTTGACCACACCATTCATGCTGTGAACGATATAGGTGTGTCAGCTAATGTGTGTGTGTATGTGTAAGGTTAGTTTTGATGCCATAGTAATGCATTCCATTATCTGGCCATAATACAAACTCTCCTGAGTTCCATGGGTATCATCTCATAGATTACAGTCCATTTATATCCATCCTGTTTCCTACAACGATATGAAGCCGGCCGATGCCAGTGGATATTTAAACGACTACCTGTAAAATAATTTGTTTTCTTGTTCTTAATAAATTATCTTATTCCATCATTTATATTTAGTAGATTTAACCTGTCAGGTTGCCTGCTACTGTCACTCATTATACACTGAATCAGTAAAGGAGTGTTTCTGTTGTAGTTATAAATGCAATGGACATAAACAAAAAATAATATTAAGAAATTGAACTTTTCATTATATGTTTGTTGAGTCACTTGTAAGGGTTCTCGACCATAACAGTGCCTGTCCAGTCCTGAAGGAAAGGTTGGCATACCATGCAGACAGGATGTGAATGCTGAATCTCTAGTTGTTCTTTAAGGCTAATAAGCAAGATTGCCTAAGAGCCAGCTGTACATGTCACCAGCACACTTCAAAACCATATGTGTTCTATCGAAATTCTCCCAAGTCTGAGGCTGCTTTTGTCACCGTGATGAGCATTGCTATCGTATTCCTGTCGCCCTGTATTCTATCCCGACAAGGGGAATGGGACATGTCAGTGGTATTTGGATTGGGAAACCTCCTGAAAATAAAGGGAGAACTCATGAATTTTCCTGGTTTAACTTCTAGGTGAGCCAGTGTACTCAACATTGGAGTCCGGGAAGAGTGCCACCAAACACGACCCCGTGGTAAGTTGTGGAAATTGACATCTACCCGTGGATCCACAAGGAGTTTCTAGGTTTCATTAGAACAAGACTTGAGCTCTTGTGCGTTGTGATATTTATTAAGTATACTTAGACCTAGCATCACCACTCATTGTTGACCTGTAACCTTCTGTGAAATCATACAGATCACGGGCCAGGGATTGTTGGCCCACGTGTTCCTAGCATTTTGCAGATTCAGGCAGGAGCATGGCATTTTCAAAGCCTGCGTGGGCTATATGGACAGAATGTGCCTTGAAAACCTGGTAGGACTGAAAAGGCATACACTATTAAAAGCATTCGCTGCTCTTTTGAAGGACCTGGTTTTGATTCCCAGAAACTCTGTGGTGGCTCACCACCCATCTTAACTCCATTTCAAGGGATCTGATGTCCTATTCTGCCCTTCAAGAACAGTGAGTGAAAATAGTATGCAGACATACATGGAGTCAAAAATGCCCTTTCTGTGAAATGAAAAAAAAAATGCTAACAAAAACAAGAGAAAAATAATAATGAAAAAAAAAAAAACACTGATATCTCCCACTTCAACTTTTAACACTTTTAGATTACATTCAACATTTGTTCAATTGTAATGCTCTTTTTCAGACTTCTGTCCTGCAAATCTTACTGGAATCTTAATATGTATCTATTTTACTTTTAACACACAGCCTTGATTTTGTTCATTGTGGAAATATGCTCAACTCAAGAGTTTTCCTATTTGTGTGTGTCTGATAAAAACTGTCATTATTTTTCGATTCCAGATAGGTTTTTCCATTAGAGATGCTTCCAGTCTTTGTTCCCACTATATTGACCATGTGGCCACATACTGACAGAACTATACCAATATCTGAATGGGAGTTCATGTATTCAAGGCCATTGTCTCTAACTACCTCCTGGTGCATATCTGTTTCATAAAGTGTCTGTCTATCTAGATCAGCATGAACTGTGTGTTTGTTTGAGGGTGAGCTAGGGAGAGTGTCACTGCCATGTTTAACGATTTGTGCTGAACTAGTAACCCTAGTTAGGATAGCGAGTAGGCGGCAGCTGTACACATGTGGCAAACTGGGGCTGTTACATGGCTTGCTGGAATGTCATGGAATGCTTTCTTCTGTGCCTGACAATCCCGCTAAAGGAATAGTGAAGCAAACTACCTCACTGACTGCATATTGTCACTCTGTTCCAGGAGACACGTTTGCCCACCTCTGGCCATGATGCACATGATGCAGCTGGACATGAATTGACTCCTCCACTTGGTTCTGAGCTTAGAGGACCTGAGGGCCCTGCCTTTATAGTTGATCCAAGAGGCCAGATCCCACCACCTCCTCCTCAAGGAAACGTCTGTGGAGGTTCTGGATGGTATGTCCCACCAGGGGACTTTGTGGGACCACCGTTTCCTCCAATGCCAGGTAGGTTTTGTTTTAAAAGTCTGAGTATTTTTGAATTTTGATCTGTGCTTAACTTAAAGTTTGTTTCTTGATTCTGTTAGAAACAGTTCCCAACACCAACTGGATAAGGAAAGGGTCATGAGGGCCCTCAGTTTACAGTCCAAATGTCTATGATGTCAAGGCTTCACCTTGATACACATTATGGAATTTTGAAAATGAATTGTGTCCTGACAGGCCAGAAGAATTGTAAATTTCCAAGTTGTGTCTGTTTTTATTGTCTGTTTTCCTTTTTTTTTTTTCTCCCCACCCTATATGGTGAGCCTTTCCCCCAATTTTCTGTTCATCAGGCCTCCCTAACATCATAGATATCCACATATATTTGATTCCTGGGTGCGGAGAGTAGATTCCTGGGCCACACATGCCCAGCTGCAAACCCGTTTTCAGATTAAATTTCTGTGTCTTCATTGATAAGAATGTACCGAGGCCAATATAGCCTGTAATGACTCAATGTTTTGGCTGAAAATTCCGGAGTCAATTACTTCAAAGTTTTCCCCAAAGTCATTGTTCCCATCCAATCATATTTAAAATTTAAAATACATATAATATTTTGTTGCTGTGAATCATGTGTCCATGTGTCTATAACATGAAGAAGAAGAACCAATCAGTGCTCCCAGGTGTCTCCTCTCTGCCATGGCCTCTATTATTATACTCTTAGGTGAATGATATGCCTTTTTTTTAGGGTGCAAGTCCTTTCTCTGACTTTACAGGATATTTCACGTTGAGGATGACAGGTTGGTCTCATGATAGGAATGTGAATTCTCAAAGTTTACTCCATGGAAAAGGTCTTTTACAGTAAGACGTCAATGCACTGAGATCACATATTGCTCTTTAGATAGGACAAATATGTACCTTTACAAGTACATATTTCCACTCAAGATTTATTCCTTTGATCATGTATTGTGGTGTTGGAGTTGGGCACGTCAAAAATATGGTCTGAAGCTTTTGGTTGCATAAGGTTTAACGTAAACGGGTTCAGCTTCCCCCCCTTGGATCCTGAGAAACGTGGGGGTGCCAGTCGCATTCCATCTTAACTTCCCCAAAGAGGCACAGTGGCCCCACTCACACATCATGAAAGCATATATGAGCCCCCACCAGACTCGATTCCCCTTCCCAACAACCAGCTCTCGAACGTGCAAACTGCACCTGCAGGAACCTCCTGAAACACAAGCAGACCTGGCACTTGCCATGGCAGTCAGTTCTTCTCATTGGCTGTTTAGGCAACTGCTGTTCCTTCTGTACTGCTGCTGTTGCTCAGTTGAAAGCCTAATGCAATTAGAATTTCAGATTATTTTTGGAAAGGAAGTGTGATGTGATTACTAACCTCATGAGTAAGGTATTTCCCTTTGATCTCCATATGGATAGTATCTTTTAATTGGATTATTATGTCTAACATAATCGTTGTTGTTATGCCTGCATTCTCAGTATTGGGGATATCTTAACCACTACTATCTATTTCATTAGTCCAGGAATGTGTAGAAACATCTGGCTCCAGACAAACGTATAGGTACCTGCAGGTATAGTCCCTCAAATTTTAATTGAAGTAAAGTCTTTTTTGGCAGTGTTAATATTAAAGCAGCCAGTGTCCCATCAACATGGTTCCATAATGAGTACATTTTATTCTGTGCTTCCAGAGGGCAGGGTCTGTGGCTGGAAAAAAATGGTAGGTGACTGGTTAATACTGGCTCCGCCAGCAGGGCTGAGGACTTGGGCTTTGTTCCCAGCATCTACATAGAGCTTCGGTGCAAGGCACTTTTCTTTGTTGGGCTGTAAGTACGCCCTGTTAGCAGCCCTCCTTGGCAGCTATCCCATGATTGTGGCAATGCTTCCATCTTATTTCTGTGTATAACGCTCATGTGTGACACATGTGAAAGGACATAGGAAGCCTTCAGAGAACCTGGATTTGCAGATACAGAGGGCTGTCAGCTGCTGTGTGGTTTCTGTGAACCAAGCACGGGTCCTAAGGAAGAGTGGACTATTCCCTTGACCACTGGAGCCATTTGACCACACCATTCATGCTGTGAGCGATATAGGTGTGTCAGCTAATGTGTGTGTGTATGTGTAAGGTTAGTTTTGATGCCATAGTAATGCATTCCATTATCTGGCCATAATACAAACTCTCCTGAGTTCCATGGGTATCATCTCATAGATTACAGTCCATTTATATCCATCCTGTTTCCTACAGCGATATGAAGCCGGCCGATGCCAGTGGATATTTAAACGACTACCTGTAAAATAATTTGTTTTCTTGTTCTTAATAAATTATCTTATTCCATCATTTATATTTAGTAGATTTAACCTGTCAGGTTGCCTGCTACTGTCACTCATTATACACTGAATCAGTAAAGGTGTGTTCGTTGTAGTTATAAATGCAATGGACATAAACAAAAAATAGTATTAGAAATTGAACTTTTCATTATGTGTTTGTTGAGTCACTTGTAAGGGTTCTCGAACCATAACAGTGCCTGTCCAGTCCTGAAGGAAGGTTGGCATACCATGCAGACAGGATGTGAATGCTGAATCTCTAGTTGTTCTTTAAGGCTAATAAGCAAGATTGCCTAGAGCCAGCTGTACATGTCACCAGCACACTTCAAAACCATATGTGTTCTATCGAAATTCTCCCAAGTCAGAGGCTAACTTTTGTCACCGTGATGAGCATTGCTATCGTATTCCTGTCGCCCTGTATTCTATCCCGACAAGGGGAATGGGACATGTCAGTGGTATTTGGATTGGGGAAACCTCCTGAAAATAAAGGGAGAACTCATGAATTTTCCTGGTTTAACTTCTAGGTGAGCCAGTGTGCTCAACATTGGAGTCCGGGAAGAGTGCCACCAAACACGACCCACGTGGTAAGTTGTGGAAATTGACATCTACCCGTGGATCCACAAGGAATTTCTAGGTTTCATTAGAACAAGACTTGAGCTCTTGTGCGTTGTGATATTTATTAATTATACTTAGACCTAGCATCACCTCTCATTGTTGACCTGTAACCTGTGAAGTCATGCAGATCGCGGGCCAGGGATTGATGGCCCACGTGTTCCCACTAGCATTTTGCAGATTCAGGCAGGAGCATGGCATTTTCAAAGCCTGCGTGGGCTATATGGACAGAATGTGCATTGAAAATCTGGTAGGACTGAAAAAGGCATACACTATTAAAAGCATTCGCTGCTCTTTTGAAGGACCTGGTTTTGATTCCCAGAAACTCTGTGGTGGCTCACCACCAATCTTAACTCCATTTCAAAGGGATCTGATGTCCTATTCTGCCCTTCAAGAACAGTGAGTGAAAATAGTATGCACACGAACATACATGGAGTCAAAATTGCCCTTTCTGTGAAATGAAAAAAAAAATGCTAACAAAAACAAGAGAAAAACAATGATTAAAAAAAACACTGATATCTCCCACTTCAACTTTTAACACTTTTAGATGACATTCAACATTTGTTCAATTGTAATGCTCTTTTTCAGACTTCTGTCCTGCAAATCTTACTGGAATCTTAATATGTATCTATTTTACATTTAACACAGCCTTGATTTTTTTCATTGTGGAAATATGCTCAACTCAAGTTTTCCTATTTGTGTGTATACGATAAAAACCCCGTCGTTATTTTTCGATTCAGATAGGTTTTTCCATTAGAGATGCTTCAGTCTTCGATCCCACTGTATTGACCATGTGGCAACATACTGACAGAACTATACCAATATCTGACTGGGAGTTCATGTATTCAAGGCCATTGTCTCTAACTACCTCCTGGTGCATATCTGTTACATAAAGTGTCTGTCTATCTAGATCAGCATGAACTGTGTGTTTGTTTGAGGGTGAGCTAGGGAGGGTGTCACTGCCATGTTTAACAATTTGTGCTGAACTAGTAACCCTAGTTAGGATAGCAGGAAGTAGACAGCACCTGTACAAATGTGGCAAACTGGGGCTGTTACATGGCTTGCTGGAATGTCATGGAATGCTTTCTTCTGTGCACAGGCACTCCCAGTAAAGCAATAGTGAAGCAAACTACCTCACTGGCAGCATATTGTCACTCTGTTCAGGAACCCCGCTTTTGCCCACCTCTGGCCATGATGCACATGATGCGGCTGGACATGAATTGACTCCTCCACTTGGTTCTGAGCTTAGAGGACCTGAGGGGCCTGCCTTTATAGTTGATCCAAGAGGCCAGATCCCACCACCTCCTCCTCCAGGAAATGCCTGTGGAGGTCCTGGATGGTATTTCCCACCAGGGGACTTTGTGGGACCACCGTTTCCTCCAATGCCAGGTAGGTTTTTTTTTAAAAGTCTGAGTATTTTTGAATGTTGATCTGTGCTTAACTTAAGTATTTTTCTTCATTCTGTTAGAAACAGTTCCCAAAACCAACTGGATAAGGAAAGGTCATGAGGGGCCCCTCAGTTTACAGTCCAAATGTCTATGATGTCAAGGCTTCACCTTGATACACATTATGGAATTTTGAAAATGAATTGTGTTCTGACAGACCAGAAGAACAGTACATTTCCAAGTTGTGTCTGTTTTTATTGTCTGTTTTTTTTTTCTTTTCTCCCACCCTATATGGTGAGCATGTCCCACAATTTTCTGTTCATCAGGCCTCCCCCTAACATCATAGATATCCACATATATTTGATTCCTGGGTGCGGAGAGTAGATTCCTGGGCCACACATGCCCTGCTGCAAACCGTTTTCAGATTAAATTTCTGTGTCTTCATTGATAAGAATGTACCAAGGCCAATATAGCATGTAATGATTCAATGTTTAGGCTAAAAATTCCGGACTCAATTACATCAAAGATTTCCCCCAAAGTCATTGTTCCCACCCAATCATATTTAAAATCTAAAATACATTTAATATTTTGTTGCTGTGAATCAAGTGTCCATGTGTCTATAACATTAAGAAGAAGAAACAATCAGTGCTCCTAGGTGTCTCTTCTCTGTCATGGCCTCTATTATTACACTCCTAAGGAAATGATATGCCTTTATTGGGGTGCAAGTCCTTTCTCTGACATTACAGGGAAATTTCCACGTTGAGGATGACAGGTTGGCCTCATGATAGGAAAGTGAATTCTGAAAGTTTACTCCATTGAAAGCTGTATTACAGTCGACGTCAATGAACTGAGATCTCATATAGCTCTTTAGATAGGACAAATACACCTTAAAGTGTTAGTTATGTTATCTCTTATTAATGCTATGTACTTTACAAGTACATATTTCCACTCAAGATTTATTCCTTTGATCATGTATTGTGGTGTTGAGTTGGGAACATCAAAAACATGGTCTGGAGCTTTGGTTGCATACGTGAAACGTAAAAGGGTTCAGCTTCTTGGATCCAGAGAAACGTGGGGTGCCGGTGTCACATTCCATCTTCACTTCCCCAAAGATGCACAGTGGCCCCATTCACCAAATCATGAAAGTATATATGAGCTCCCACCAGACTCGTTTCTCCCTTCCCAACAACCAGCTCCCGAACGTGCAAAATGCACCTGCCAGGCACCTCCTGATACACAAGGAGACTTGTCACTTTCCATGGCAGTTCAGTTCTTCTATTGGCTGTTTAGGCGACTGCTGTTCCTTCTGTACTGCTGCTGTTGCTCAGTTGGAGCCCAATGCAATTAGAATTTCAGATTAGTTTTTGGAAAAGACGTGGTGATATGATTACTAACTTTATGTGTAAGGTATTTCCCTTTGATCTCCATATGGATAGTATCTTTTAATTGGATTATTATGTCTAACATAATCGTTGTTGTTATGCCTGCATTCTCAGTAGTGGGGATATCTTAACAACTATTATCTATTTCATCAGTCCAGGAATGTGTAGAAACATGTGGTTCCAGACAAACGTATAGGTACCTGCAGGTATAGCCCCTCAAAATTTAATTGAAGTAAAGTCTTATTTGGCAGTGTCCCATCTTACATGGTTCCATAATGATACGTTTTTATTCTGTGCTTCAGAGGCAGGGTCTGTGGCTGGAAAATAATGGTAGGTGACTGGTTAATACTGGCTCCTCCAGCAGAACTGAGGACTTGGGCTTTGTTCCCAGCATCTACATAGAGCTTCGGTGCAAGGCACTTTTCTCTTTAGACTGTAAGTACGCCCTGTTAGCAGCCCTCCTTGGCAGCCTATCCCATGATTGTGGCAATGCTTCCATCTTATTTCTGTGTCTCACGCTCATGTGTGACGCATGAAAGACATAGGAAGCCTTCAGAGAACCTGGATTTGCAGATACAGATGGCTGTCAGCTGCTGTGTAGTTTCTGTGAACCAAGCACGGGTCTAAAAGAAGAGTGGACTGTTCCTTGACCACTGGAGCCATTTGACCACACCATTCATGCTGTGAACGATATAGGTATGTCAGCTAATGTGTGTATGTGTAAGGTTAGTTTTGATGCCATAGTAATGCATTCCATTATCTGGCCATAATACAAACTCTCCTGAGTTCCATGGGTATCATCTCATAGATTACAGTCCATTTATATCCATCCTGCCTACAACGATATGAAGCCGGCCGATGCAGTGGATATTTAAACGACTACCTGTAAAATAATTTGTTTTCTTGTTCTTAATAAATTATCTTATTCCATCATTT
>NW_026126789.1:0-92500 GCF_943737965.1 Phodopus roborovskii | reverse complement strand
AGTCAACTATTCATGATTTCCTGTATATTTTCCCTTTGCTATTACTGTATAGTGTACAAACTTTTCTTTTGGTCCATATGTTTATTTAGTTGCATTTTAGAATAAACATCCCATTGCACATAGTTACTAAACTTTTCATTGTTATGATTTAGAAACTGCCATTTTGAAGTGTGGTGCATTTTACTAGTATTTGTTGGTTCACATATGTTTTGGGATGATACCTAGAGCAGGTCAGAGTTGAACTTCTCATTTTAATATTAAAGCTGTGTGGAGTTGCATTAAATCATAATGAAAGAAAAGTGAGATGTAAAAAAATGGTGTGCTTGTTCTTGAATTCACAAGCCTTTTATTTTTTATCCATTTTGTGAGTGTCAGTATTCATATGTTATGGCGGTAAAGGTAGATATTGTCTTTTCCTTCAGTTCCTTTCTCCCTTATTCATTGAGAAAGCTATCATTAAACCTGGATTGTGCTGCTCAGTAAGCCCTTGGGAACTTGTTTTCCATTTTCAGCACTCAGACAGGTCTTATATGGGTGCTCTATGACCCAAGCTTTGGTCCTCATGTTTATTTAGCCAGTACCTTACTGACTGAGCTATCTCCCCAATTTTGTGGGTGATTCAGTAGTATGTAGTTGAAATAATGTAAAGTCATTATTCTTTCCAGTCTTCATTTGTTTGAGTCTGGTCTCTCAGGAAACTGGAAATGAACACTTATTATCAGCTAGTTTGAATGACAGCACATGAATAATTTAGACTAAAAAAGACTGATTTATTATGGTACTAGTAACTAACTGTTGTGTATAGTAATGTCTATAGCTATATGTCCTAAGGCATGTCCAATCTTGTCAATTATTTTTTTCTTTAAGATTTATTTATTTGTAGATACAATTTTCTGACTGGATGCACCCCTGCAAGCCAGATGAGGCACTAGACCCCATTACAGATTGTGTGAGCCACCATGTAGTTTCTGAGATCTGAACTCAGGACCTTTGGAAAAACAAACACTCCCCTTACCATCTCTAGCCACTAAATTTTAAGACATATTTTTAATTGTATATTGTCTGGTGATTCCATATACATTTAAAAAAACCCTAGGCATGTGATTAAGGATTTTGTTTTCCAAGACAGGCTTCTCTGTGTATCTTTATAAAGTAGGTGGGTTTTGAAGTCACAGTGATCTGACCAACTTTGTGTATCGTTAATATTTTTAATATGTTTTAATTGTATGAAATTCCTTTAATTTCTTTATTAAGAACTGAAGACTTTAATTCCTTTAGTTTCTTTATGATTTTGTACCTTTGTCTAGAGCATATGCGAAGTCTCAAGTCTGAACAAGTGTCTTTGCAGTCAGGTAATACACAACTTGAATCGAGAAACAGAAGCTGCAAAAGGAAAATCACAGTGATGAGGGAGCTGTACCAAGACAATGAAAGGATGCTTCACAGGTGAGGAGGTGTTTGGTAACTCCAGTGAATGGCAAGTGAAATGTCTTTAAATGCATGTTATGTATTAGAGGCTTTACACATTGATTATTGGATGTTATCAATTACATAGAATCATTCATGTTGTTTCTTTTTTTTTAATTTGGTGTTTGTTTGTGTTTTCAAGACAGGATTTGTCTGTGTAGCTTTGCAGCCTATCCTGGAACTCACTCTGTAGACCAGGCTGGCCTTGAACTAGAGATCCACCTGCCTTTGCTTCCTGACTGCTAGTTTTAAGGGGTGCCCTACATCACCTGGCTACATCATTCATTTTTAAGAATGTTATTTTGTCTTAGACGATTTTCTTCATGAACAAAATGTAAATATGTTGGAATTCCCAAGCTACCTTTCTCGGTATCTGGTAACATTTATCAGATTGTTGCCTTAAACTCATGCTGACATGAGTCAGGAATCTGGCGGTGTCTTTGGATGGAACTTCCTATTATATCTCGATCTGACTCCTTTCTTCTAGCAAGTTAGGCTTGCTTAATATTCTTTATTGTAGTTACTAAATGGCAGTATCATTGTATTTGTGAACAGGGCAGCTGCTAGTCATCCTTCAGTGCCCCTTTTGTGTCCCATATTTGTTTGTCTTATCATCAAATTCTGTCAAATTTCTTAACCTTTAATCTGATGGCTTTTTATCATCTACCAATACTCTGGTTAAAGCCATCATTAGCAGTAGTTGGTTCATTACAGTAGCCCCTATGAATATCTTTATATCTTCCTACACTGTCTTTTCTCTGTAAACTCAGAATAACTCCTAAAACATAAATTGTGCATACTGTCACATCTTTCCTGCACCCCCCTCAAATGTTTTAAACAGACTAAAAACAAGATTCTCAGAACCAAGTTTACCATACCCACCTTGTGAGAAGCTATAGACTATTCTATGTCTCTTTTCTTTGTTGCTATCTATTGCCATTGGCTTTTCTTCATTTGGTGTGCCCAGCACATCTGTATGGTAAGTCTTTCATCTTTCAGGCTTTTTCTTTCCTTCTTTTTATTTTTTTCACTATGTGGTGTTCTATGTGCTTGCATTTTTGAACCTTTGTTTCATTCAGATGTGGGGGTCCCACTATCATCTTAAAGAAGGCTTTCTCAGTACCCTAACTAAACCAATATCTCTTATTTTGTTCCGTTATTTCGTCACATCTTGTTTGTTCTCTAATCATCATGTCCTCCGCTTCACATTAATTTAAACTCTGTAAGAGTATGGTACTTTTATTTATATTCCCAGTGCCTAAACTGAAAGGAAAATAGTGGGTTTCCAATCAATATTTGTGCTCAATCAATTCTTCAATATCCTTGAAAGGATAATAATCAACTTTATACAGAAAAGAAATAAAATCAGGATAGCTAAAACAATCCTGTACAATAAAGAAACTCAGGAGGCATCACCATCCTCAACTTTAAGCTCTACAACAGACCTATAGTCCTGAAAACAGCCTGGTATTGGCACAAAAATAAACAAGGTCACCAATGAAATTAAATCAAATATTCTGCCATTAACCCACACAGCTACGGACACCTGATTTAGGACAAAACAGCTGAAAGTATATAACGTGAGGAGGAAAACATCTTCAACAAATGGTGCTGGCACAACTGGATGATGGTGGGTAAATGACTGCAGATAGACCCATGTCTATCGTCATCCACAAAACTCAAGTCCAAGTGGATCAAAGACCTCATCATAAGTCCTTCCACACTGAAGCCTGAAGAACCTCATAGAGAGAGAAAGTGGGAATTACCTATGAACAAACTGGTACAGAAGACTGCTTCCTGAACATAACTCTAGTAGCACAGACACTGAGATGTACAATTAATAAATGGGACCTCCCCAACTGAGAAGCTTCTATAAGGCAAAGGACACAGTGGACAAGACCAAACGGCAGCCCACAGACTGGGAAAATATCTTCACCGATCCACCATCTGACAGAGGGCTGATCTCCAAAATATACAAAGAACTCAATCCAACTAGTCAACAAAATACCAAATAACCCTATAAAAATGGGGTCCAGACCTGACCAGAGAACTCTCAATAGAGGAAATTTAAAGCTGAAGGGCACAAAAGAATGTACTCACAGTCCTTAGTTATCAGGAAAATGCAAATAAAAGACCGAGATACCATCTTACTGCTGCCAGATTGGCTAAAATTAAAAACACCAAGAACAACTTATGCTGGACAGGATGTGGAGAAGGGGAACACTCCTCCACTGTTGGTGAGAGTGCAAAGTTGTCCAGTTATTTTGGAGATGATAAAGGCGGTTCCTCAGGAAAATGGGAATCAGTCTACCACAGGCCCCGGCAATCGCCATCTTAGGCATATACCCAACTGATCCACATCCATGCAACAGAGATTTCTGTTCTACTATGTTCATGGGCATGGTTTGTAATCACAAGAATCTGGAAGCAACCAACATGCCCTTCAACAGAAGAATGGATAAAGAAGATATAGCACATTTACACAATGGAATACTACTCTGCCGGAAAGAAAAGAATAAAATCTTGGAATTTGCAGTAAAGTGAATGGACCTTCAAGAAACTATCCTGAATGAGGTAAACCAGTCACAAAAAGAATAAAATTGTATGTAATCATATATGTATTTTAGACTGAACAAAGGATCACCAGCCTATAATTAACACTGCCAAAGAAATTAAGATGCAAGAGGATTCTAAGAGATTCATGTAAGTTCCCTCACAGAAGGGGAAAAGGACAAGATCTCCTGAGCATATGGGGAGTGGTGGGGCAGTGAGTGGAGAGGGAGCTAGGAGGAAGAGAAGGGAGGAGAGGAAGCATGTGGGCCTAGGAAGATTGAGTCAGGGGGGGAATAGATGAGAAGAGAGGGGAACATAATAGAGGAGCAATTATATGTTTGAAGAGAAAAAAGAACCTAGAGAAATATCCAGAGACCTTCAAGTCTCACTGCAAGTAACAATTTGAGCAACAGTGGAAGGGCTACCATAAATGCCCTTCCCTGATAATGAGATTGAGGACTGTCTTATCCACCATCCTAGAGCTATCATCTAGCAGCAGATGGAAACAGAAGCAGACACCCACAAGTAACCACTGAGCAAAACAGGAATTCAGAAGCAGAGAGAGAGGGACAAGACCAGGCTACAAATATACATTGAGACAGCCAACCTGAAAAAAGGAGGAGCTACTAGGCCCCCAGACTGATGGCTGGGATTCCAACGTTGGACTGACTCAGACTCCCTAAACATGGGTCTCTGCCGGAAGGCCTAGGGAAGTCTAAGGGGCCTTGACGGTGGAAACAGGATATGTACCTGGTGCCCAAAAGGACTTTGGGTGCACATCCCCCATGAAGGGATACTCCCTTAACCTAGAGACAGGAGAGAAGGCCCTAGTCCCTACTCCAAATGATGTGTCAGATTTAGATGACCCCTCTGGAGGACATCACACCCTACATGTTGAGTGGGGGTGGGGAGGAGTGTGGTCGGGGGGCATGGGGGTATGAACAGAGGGGAAACAGGGAGAGGAAGGGGGAACTGGGATTAATGTGTAAAATGAAAATAAGTAAATAAAATGTACTCAGTGTATTTAAATATTGATGGCAATATGAGACATTGCCCTGACATGTCCGGATAAGGCAGAGAAAAAAGGCCCTTGTGATACCAATCTTGCAGTTGCAGATTTCCTAATAAGAATTATAGTTTAGAATTTTCATTATAAAACCAAGCACACTTTGACTTTTATTGCCCTTTGGGGAAGTCCCTTGTCTGTCCTATTCCTTCATACATTAAGTGTGCATGTATTTATGTATGTGTGTGTGCGATCTAAAGTCCATTGTTAAATTTGTTTGTAACTTTAAAGCCTGTTTTTTTCCCCAGAGATTTGCTGGCCTTTCATTTGTCAACTGAGAATGATGAAGATTCTGGGAGGCCCAGTGTGGGAACTCCTGGTTGAGGGCTAACACAGCAATTTCTTTCAGTTCTCATTCTGTAAACAATTGTCTTCTCTGACTACCTCTTTTTTTTAGAATTGTTTATTTGGTGAGGTACCTGTTCACGTAGAACCCAAGCATGTGCTTGAGTGCCTGTCACGTGTTCTTGATGGTGAGAAGGCCATAATATACCCCTTTGTCTTAACTTACAGTGCTGTTGGTTGGGAATTTACTTTAGGAAATACACAACTTATGTTAACCAAGATGTGTTTTATTTTGTTTGAGACTGTTTCATGTAGTCCATGCTGGCTTGACCCTGATTACAGTCAGCTGTGACTTTAACTCCTGATCTTTCTGCTTCACTTCCCAAGTGCTTGGAACAGATGTTTTCCACCATTGTAGATTTTATCTAGTTTTAAAAAATGATTTATTATGCTGGGCATGGATGGTGTACACGTTTAATCCCAGCACTCAGGAGGCAGAGGCTGCTGGAATCTTTGTGAGTCTAGTCTACAAAGCTACATAGAGAAACCCCATCTTATCAACCAAAGCAAAATAAAGAAACAAAACTGTGATTTGCTCTTTTAAATTATGTATGATGTGTGTGAACCTGTAAAAATAAGTGCTGGTGCATGTAGAAGTCAGAAATGTTGGCCCTCCCTGGAATTGTAGATAACATGCTGTTATGAGTCACTGGATATGGGTCTTGGGAACTGAGCTCAGGTCCTCTGCAAGAGCAGGATGTACTCTTCTGAAAGGCTGAACTATTGCTCCTGCCCATGGATATTTATTTTCATTTTATGTGGTGAGAGTTCCTGTATGTATGTCTATGCACAATGCCTGTGCCTGGTGCTCTCTAAGGCCCGAAGAAGGCATTGGATCTCTTGAAACTGAGTTACAAATGCTTGTGAGCTGCCATGTGGTTACTGATTACTGAACTTGTGTCCTCTGACAGAGCAGTTTGTGCACTCTTAGGTGTGACCATCTCTCCAGTCCCATGGCGAGTTTTAAATAAAATACACAGGATTCAAATTTGTGTATTCTTTACATCATATGTTTCATGAAAAGTGATCAACAGAGAAGTAATCCTGTATTACCCCAGGAACCAGTGGCCCCAGTATTTGCTAATTTACCAGTTAATGGTTAATGAGTTAATGAAGTTAATGAATAATGCTAAAAAATTCAAAGGTGCAACACATTTTTTTTGTCCATTTTCAAAGTAGTGGTGAAAATATGCATTGTGTTCTGTTTGTATGTGTTCACACTGTGATTTAATGTATTACTTTATTTTCTGTTGCTGTCCTGATCACACTGGTCATAATGAAAAGTCTAGGCACAACTGAAATTGAGGCCATGGAGGAGGACTGTTTATTGCGTTGCTTTCCATGGATTGATCAGCTTCCTTATATAACCCAGGGGTGGCACCACTTGCATTGGCTGAGGTCTCTCTTACATCAATTAGTCATGGAGAACATGCCCACAGGCTTGCCTCAAGCACGTCCTGGGGAGTTATTTTTCTCAGTAGAGATTCTCTTTTGCCAAGTTTCTGTAGTTTGTGAGAAGTTGACAAAAAGCCCAATGAGTATGTCTATTTTGAATAGTATTATATATTCTGCTCTGAATCAACTCACAGATCAAGCTGAATTATGCCACAAGCTGTTCTTCAGGGTAGGACATAGAAACTTTGTAAAACTGTATAAATATCAGAATAAGTTCTTGCCTCTATAGGCTATACTTTTGGTTAACTTATTTTCTATATTGCTTGTTTTTCATTCACGTTATTTTCTTGTTTTTTTTTTCATGACTGATACATTATGTTCAGCTCTTTAAGTTTAATATTGGGAAGAAGTGAAATATTTGAATCTAGAAGTTTAGTATACTGCTTTATATATGTGATTTCTCTTCGAGTTCTATCAGTAGAGTTTAAATTTCAACATTTAGGCTGTATTGATTTACTTTTCTGTTGCTGTGAGTAAAATACAATGGCAGAAAAGAAAACAAACAAACAAACAAAAGCACCTAAATACCAAACTATTCAGGTCAAGGCAACTAGTAGATGGGAGAACTTGTTTTGGTGTACAGTTCCAAAGGGAGAGCCCATGATAGTGAGGGGAGCATGGGAGCATGTTCTTAGAGCAGGAAGAGGAGAGATCATAACCCCTTAAAGTTGAAGAAGACGGATAAAACTAGAAGTAGGAAGAGGCCATATGCTCCCAAAGCCTGCTCCCGGTGACAATCATGTGTCATATAATAACATGGTGGTACAAAATGGACCACAAATAGGACAATGCCACCCATTGATTCTTTGCCATCTTTGTTTCTTTAAGTATACTCTGATGTCCACACAGTGATGAAATGCCTTGTTGCTTCATTTCTCAGAGACTTATTGTTACATGGTATCTGACTGCTTTCTCTGTACCTTGTTTTCATTTTTATGCAATGGAAATAATAGTTTTGTATGGCTGTTGACTAGTTTAATTGCCCACAGAAATGTCTCGTAACAGTTCTGGCACACAGTAACTGTTCAATAATTTACCTGTTACTCGTTAGTAAAAGAAAAAAGTAGTGCAGGGTTAGTGCTAGTGCTGGGATTATTTATTCTCTTGTTCTTTTTTCCTTTTTAAAAGTTTAAATTAGAAACAATATTATTTTAGATATCAATCCCAGTTCTCTCTCCGTCCCATCTTCCCAAGACCCCATCACATCCTTCTTTTGCTGCATAGAAAGGGTGAGGCCTTCAATGGTGGATCATCAAAGTCTGTCACATCATTTGGGGCAAAGCCTAGGTCCTCCCCTTTGTGTCTAGGCTAAGAGAGTATCCCTCTGTGGGGATTGGGCTCACTCTCTTATTATTTTTGACTACCAATTAAAAATATTGGGTCTACAACCTTTACTTCAAGCACTCAAGAAGCAAACACAGGTGGATCTATGTGAATTAGAGGCCAATCTGGTTTTAAAATGTGATTTTCAGGTCTACATTATGAGACACTGTCATAAAAACCAAACAAAACAACACAAGCCATAGTTGTAGTTATTGGCCCTCTTACTAACAAACATAGTGACTTACTATAATAAAACTTGATCCTAGTTCCCACTCCCTCCTTCCATAATGGCCCGCTCACACCCTCACATCCCATCCCCCCCAACTCTACAGGGAGGGTGATGCCATCCAAGAGGGGACATCAAAATCTGTCTAATCATTTGGAGTAGTATCTAGAACTTCCCTCCTGCTTCTAGGCTAAAGGAGTATTCCTCCACGGAGAATGTGCTCCCAAAGTCCTTTTATGCACCACAGACACATCCTGGTATAACTGTCAGAGGTCCCTTAGACTGCCCAGGCCTTCTAACTGAGGTCCACGTTCAGGGATCTGATTCAGTACAATGCTGGTTTCCCAGCTATCAGTCTGGGGGCCATGAGCTGACCCTTGTTCAGGTTAGCTGTATCTGTTGGTTTCAGTAGCCTGGTCTTGACCACTTTTCTTATCACTCATCCCTCTTTACAACTGGATTCCAAGAGTTCAGCTCAGTGTTTAGCTGTGAGTTTCTGCTTGTATTGCCATCAGCTACTAGGTGGGGGCTTAATGATGGCATATAAATTAGTTATCTATCTCATTATCAGGGAAGGAATTTAAGGTAGACTTTCTACGATTGCTCAGATTGATAATTGGGGTTATCCTTGTAGGTCTCTGAGTCAATTTTCTCTTCAAACTTATAATGGCTCCCTCTATTATATTCTCTTTCTTTTTCTCTCTCATGTATTAGTCTCCCAATTTAATCTTCCTGGTCCCACATGTGCTCCGCTCCTCCCCTTCTCTTTCTCCTGACACTCCACTCACTGACCCCACCCACTCCCAATATGCTCAGGGGATCCTGTCCTTTCCCCCTTCTGTGAGGGACCTTGTATTATTGTCTTTGGTTCCTCCTTGTATACTAGTTTCTCTCGCGGTGAGAATTATATGCTGGCAATCCTTTGCTCTATGTCTCAAATCCATATATAAGTGAGTAAATACCATGTTCCTCTTTTTATGAGTGGGTTACCTCAATCAGGATGATTTCTTCAAGTTCCATCCATGTACCTACAAATTTCAAGATTCCATTGTTCTTTTTTTTTTTTTTCAGCAGAGTAGTAGTATTCCATTGTGTAAATGGACATCTTTATCAATTTTCAGATGAGGGGCTTCTAGGTTGCTTCCAGATTCTTGCTATTTCAAATAATGCTGCTATGAACACAGATGATCAGATGTCTCTGTTAACATGGATGTGTATATGCCCAAGGGTGGAATTGCCAGGGCTTGTGGTAAACTGATTTCGATTTTCCTGAGGAACCACAATACTGATCTCCAAAATGGCTGTACAAATTTGCACTCCTGCCAGCAGTGAAGGAGTGTTACCCTTTCCCCACATTCTTTCCACCATAAGCTGCCATTGGTGTTTCTAAGTTCAGTCATTCTGGCAAGAATAATATGGTAACTCAAAGTTGTTTTGATTTGCATTTCCCTGTTGGCTAAAAGACTGTTAAGCACTTTCTTAAGTCTCTTTCAGCCATTTTTGATTCCTCTATTGAGAATTCTCTCTTCATTTGTTGTTTTGGTAACTAGTTTCTTGAGTTATTTGTCTATTGTAGAGATCATCCCTCTGTCAGATGTTGGGTTGGTGAAGAATTTTCCCAGTCTGTGCACTGCCATTTGGTCTTGCTGACTGTGTACTTTGCCTTACAGAAGCTTCTCAATTTGAGGAGGTCCCATTTATGGATTACCAATCTCAGTGACTGGGCTACTGGTGTTATGTTCAGGAAGCTGTCTCCTGTACCAATTTGTTCAAGAGTGCCTCCCACTTTCTCTTCTAAGTGTGGCTGGTTTTATGTTGAGGTCTTTGATCCATTAGATGTTTCTGTGAATTCTTCCTTTGCCACATCATCGTCTGTATATAGTAGACATAAGGTTTTTTTTTTTTTTTAACTTAATCTTGTATCCTGGTAATTTGCTGAATGTGTTTTCCAGCCATAGGAGTTCCCTGGTGGAGTTTATCGGACCACTTATGGAAACTATCATATCATCTGCAAATAGTGACATTTTGACTTCTTCCTTTCAAATTTGTATCCCTTTGTTCTCCCTTTGTTTTCTTATTGCTTTAACTAGAACTTCAAGTACATTATTGAAGAGATATGTAGAGAGAGGGCAGTCTTGTCATGTTCTTCATTTTAGAGGAATTGCCTTAAGCTTCTCTCCTTTCAGTATGATGTTGGCTGTTGGTTTACTATATATTGCTTTTATTATATTTAGGTATGTTTCTGTTTTCCCTGATCTTTCCAAGGATGTTCAATTTTTTCAAAGGCCTTTTCAGCATCTTAGTGGGATTATAATGTTGTTATTCCTTCTCCCATTTGTTTTTATTGTGGGTCTCATTGATAGATTTTTGTAAGTTGAGCCATCCCTGCATCCCTGGGATGAAGCCTATTTGATCATGTTGGATGAGTCCTCTGATGTGAATTTGGATTCAATATACCTGTATTTAATATAGTATATTTGGATCAATGTTCATGAGTGATGTTGGTCTGTAGTTCTCTTTCTTATTTGTGCATTTGTGTGACTTGTGTAACAAGCCCCATAAAAAGTTTGGTAATGTGTGAGGTTTATGTGAGCTTTCAGTTTTATTAGTGTTTATTTTATATATGTGGGTGCCTTTGTATATGGAGCATAGATGTTCAGAATTGAGACTTTGTACTGATGGACTTCTCCTATGATGGGTATGAAATGGCCTTCTTTATCTTTCTTGGTTGATTTTGGTTTGAAGTCTAACTTGGTAGATATTGGGATAACTGCACCTTCTTGCTGCCTGGGCCCAAATGATTGGAAGTTCTTTCCCCAACCCTTTTTCTCTAGGTTAGTATCTGTCTTTGAAGCTTAGATGTGTTTCTTTTTTACACCGAAAGGGTAGATTCTGTCTTCAGGTCAATTCTATTAGACTGTGTCTTTTTATATGCAAGTTAAGACCATTAATGTTGGTGGAAAGTAAGGACCATTCATTCATTAATTGTTAATTCTTATTTGTTTTAGATTTCATTTTGTTGTTGTTGGCAGTGGTATTGTTGTGTATATTTCCTATGCTTTTACATTTGGGTTCTGGTGAAGGGGTGTTATCGATTGGCTAGTTGTTTGTTATTGTAGTTAACGTCCTTGTGTTGGAGTTTTCCTTCCAGAACATTCTCCATGGCTGGATTTGTGGATATGTATTGTGAAAATCTGGCTTTGTCATTAAATAACTTGTTTTCTCCATCTACAGTGATTGAGAGTTTTGTTGGGTATGGTAGCCTTGGCTGGAATCTGTGAACTCTTAGTACTTGTAGAACATCTATCCAGGACATTCTGGCCTTGAGAGTTACCATGTAGAAGTCAGGTGTAATTTTGATATTTTGATTGATAGGTCTGCCATTATAAATTACCTGGCCTTTGTTCTTCTTGTCCTTTATATTTTTTATTTATTCTGTATGTTAGATGTTTTGATTATGATGAGTCAAGGGGAGTTTTTTTGTTTTGTTTTGTTTTGTTTTATGTCCTGTGTATTTGGTTTTGGGTATGCTTCTTGTATTTTCATTAGCATAATTTCTTCAAATTGGAAAAGTTCTCTTCAGATTGGGAAAGTTTTCTTCAATGATTTTTTTGAATATATTTTCTGCATCTTTGAGCTGGGGTTCTTCACCTTCTTCTCTGCCTATTATTCTTTGGTTTGGCCTTTTCATGTTATCCCACATTTCTTCTATGTTTTGTTGGATTTAAGATTTTCTTTGGTCAATGAATCTATTTCCTGTAGTTTATCTTCAACTCCTGAGATTCTCTCTTCAATCTCTTATATTCTGTTGGTTACGCTTGTGTCTGTAGTTCCTGATCATTTACCCAGGTTTTCTGTTTTAAGCGTTCCCTCAATTAGGGATTTCTTTATTGTCTCTATATCAGTTTTCAGGTCTTGAACAGTTTGAATTGCTTCCTTCATCTGTTTTATTGTTTTTCTTTGCTTTCTATACTTTCTTTAAGAGATTTTTTTTTATTTCATTCATATATTCTGTGTCCTTTTTCTCTATTTCTTTCAATTTATTGTTTGTTTTTTTTGCATTTCTTTTCTTAATTTATTTTATATAACAAAGTCCATTTAAATGAAAACAAACATATATACACAATATTTGGGAATTTGGGCATTCTTTCCAAACTACTTCCTGCTGGTAAGGGCGCAGTCACGGGGGATTCGAAGAAGATTCAGAAATCCTGGCAGAAGTCTGTAAGGCTGCTTTGTCCAGCTGTTTTGAATGTAGGATCACCTTGTACTCTGTTTCAGGCAGTCTGGCTTGATCAAACCACATTAGTCTGGATTTCTTCCATTTCTTTAAAGGGATTTTTTTTTCATAGCATCTTTGAGGGCCTGTGTTATTTTTAAGAACTTTTTTTTTTTTTAAGTCATACTCTTCTTCATCTGTTTTGATATGTTTAGTTCTTTTTGGTGTCGAGTCCCTAGATTCTGGTTTATCATACTCTTCTTTCTATTGTTGGGCATTTTCTTCTATTTCTGTCTTCCCATCACTTATTCCAGTGTGTGAAGGTGGAGTTTCTGTCTCTCTTTACGCTGCTGTCCTGGTGAATGTAGTTGGGTCAGGAGTTCGATGTCTGCAACCATGGATAATCCAAGTTCTCTTGGAGGTTGCTCCCCTGGCAGAGGCCAGTTGGTGGGGTTCAAAGTGTAGCATCAAGGTGTACCTGAGTGGATAGGTGGGTCCAGTGGGTTCAGAGCAGAGCCAGGAAGTTCCACAGAAGTGGAGGGTTTGTTGGAACCACACTTTTTCCCCGGTGCCAAATTTCATATCAGAGACACACAATTTTTTTTTCTTGTTTTTTTTGCACATGGCCTTTGCTGTGGTGTATGGCAATTGCTTTGTGTGATACACTTTTTGTGATTGTAGTTGATTATATTGATTACATACATTAAAAGGAATGAAAAACTCTTTTTTTTTTAAGGAAAATAACAGTGGAGGAAAATTGTCGATTGGAGAAAGAGGAAGAACTTTTCAAAGTCAACAAGAGAACCAACCATGTGAACAAAGAACTAGACACCTATAGGTAAGACATCCTCTTTCTTATTTTGATGCTTGGCATCAGGAAGCAGTAAAATAAAATGGCTTTGTTGTTTTGTTTGATCTCAGACAAGGTCTCTGTATCCCTGACCCATCCGGAACTCTTTCTGGAGGCAGACTTGCCTTGAACTCAAAGATCTGCCTGCCTATGCCTACCAAGTGCTAGGACTAAAGGCTTGTGTGTCCTAACACAACTACTCAGTGAATTGGCATATTTTTGTTTCATTAATTTGTATTTGAATTTCGTGGAATTTTGTTGATATTCAGAGAATATAAAAAGGAAAATTTTCTTTTTGGGGATTTTGACATATAAGTATAAGCATATTTTATGTTAACATGAAGAAGTTTATAAATAGGTATGGATGTTGTGTGTGTTGGCACTGGGAGGTGGAAAAGAAAGGTCACAAGATCAAGACCAATATTGGCTAAATCGTGAGCTTGAAACTAGCTTGACCTGCATGAGACCCTGTCTTCAAGAAGGACATGATGAGCAGTTAATTCAAGCTCATTCATGAATATTTTTTCAGCTGGGAAATAATATACACAGTATTAGCATTCAGCAAGTTTGCCATGAAACGAACAAGCCACTCTTAGAATTTTAGTAAATGCTTAGCTAGTCTTTGGTTCAGTCCTCAGTGGACCTGAGGAAACACTAGAATGTCTGTTAGAGGATCACCACAGCAACTTGAGTCATAAGACACTTCTATCAACCTTAGGAAGGGTAAGTTTGGGCTTTGTCTAAAAGGACAAATTACTTTTTTGTTTCATAAAGACAGTAAGTTAGTTATACTTTTACCTCTTAAGAGTTCCTCTCCTGAGCTGAGCATTGGTGTCAGAGGCAGGTGGATCTCTGTGAGTTCAAGTCCAGACTGGTCTACAGAGCCAGTTCTAGGACTGTTGGGGCTACAGAGAAACCCTGTCTTGAAGTAAACAAACAAACAAACAAACAAAACCAAAACAAACAAAAACGATTTCCTTTTCTGGGACTCTGTTAATTTTATAGGATCTGAGTTTATCTTTCATGATTTTGAGTCCTGAAAATGAAAACCAGATGATCAGGCATGCTTGCATGTGCCTGAGACTTTTGCACTTAGGATGGAGGCATGGTAAGATTGTAACTGAGCCCCTGAACAGGCTGCTTGAGACCTTTTGTACTGTGTAAATTTTTGTGACATCGTGTTAGGCACATCCAAGTAATAGTGCTCACATAGTTTAATTGACATTAGACTTAGGGGAGGAGAAGATGGTCTTTAATACCTGTCAGCATCTCTCAAAAGAGGAGTCTTGTGGTTATAATTAAATAAGGAAGAACACTCAGTAATATTCTTGTAGCCACATGCTGTTATTCTTTATTATATGTCAGCACAGTGGAGTAACTATTTGTTCCATGTAGACGGCGTGCCAAGGATATCGAAGAAGAATTGGAGAGAACAATTTGCTCCTATCAAGTGCAGGTATGTGTGTCAAGTGACAGCTGTATATGCAGTTAGAGCACTCTGACTGGATAGAATTGATGCAGGGACTGTAGCTTTCATCACTCCTGAGGTGTTTTGTGAAACTGAAATATACACAGGGAGCCAAAAGATGCTGAAATAAAAAACTTCTGCAGCTTTCCTTTCTTTTGGAATGAGTATTATACAGCACAGCACTGTCTGGCACCATCACAGTCCCATGTTGTGCTTGTTATCTGTTCCTTGGAAACTCTAGTAGTTGATCATCTTCTGCAGTTTGTTGGCATTAAAAACCTTATGTTCAGGTTTGTTTAAAATTTCAGGAGAGAAAATCATCTGTATATGTGAAATTGTGCTTTCAAAATGGTTATAATGCTTCAGAGAATGCATCGGCAGTGGGAATTATGGTTTGGGCCATGAATTTTAGTGGTGGCAATGAAAGTTTTTTTATTTATGAATAATTTTAATAACTGTATTTTAGGTTATGGCTCATGAACAAAGGGAACATGACTATTGGGTAAGTTTTTAAGTCCCCTAACATATACTATTCATGTTATATTAGTTAAAGGTATAGACAGTATTTAAAAATAATCACTTTCTATGAATTTTGTTAATTTTACCAGTATTTAAATCATATTTAGGCCAGACCATAGGAAGCACTGAGAATTAATCTTTTATTTCTGTGCTTTACTTGTACATTTCCCTCTGAATATAATTAGTTTTAAAATCACAAAGTCTTGAGAAGGAGTTTTTGGGGGTTGGAGAGAGAGCTCAGTATTTCAGCTCAGCACTTGCTGCTCTTCCAGAGGACCAGAGCTGTGTTTGGTTCTGAGCAAGTCAGATGATTCACATTTGCCTGTCTTCTACTTCCAGGTGAATTTAGACCCTCTTCTGTCCTCTTAAGACACCTCCAATCACACTCGTGTGTGCATGCACACACACATAACATGTGTACATCTTCATATTTATGTGTCATACAGTGAGCACCTTATAAGTCCAGGTATATCAGAGTCAGGAGAAACACTTATGCACATAAAACTAAATAAAATTTTAAAACAGTTAAGTGAATTGTAACATTTTACTAGCTCAGGGTATTGTACTGAATTCCTTTTTGTTTAAAATTGATTTTTATGATTACAATTGGAAAATAATTACACACAGAGAAACATCCTTTTTGGAGCAGGGGTTTGAGGCAAGGTTTCTTTGTGTATTGATGGCAATCCTGGAATTAGGTCTGTAGACCAAGGTGGCCTTAGTGATGCACCTGCCTCTACACTCCTTTGAACTGGGATTAAAGTTGTGCACCACCATTGCCTAGCTAAAAAAATTATAGTAGTAAAATATATTTAAGCTATATTTACGGTGGATGTTAAGTGCATTAGTTGGCTAAAGTCAATTCTCATGTATATTGCAAAGTTATTGACAGTAGTGTCCCTTTTATTTGAAGAGTGTTAGTATTTGCTACTTATAAATGGTAAGCTTACATTTTGCATTGATCTATCTAATGTACTCTATATTCTATATCTGATCTGTAGAGTCAACAGAATGGGAAGCATGTAGAATACCATATGTTTGGCTTTTATTAATGATTATTTGAGAGTATTGCAGGTTCTTGGTATTTATTATAACTAAGTTGGGCATGGTGCTGCACACTACCAACAAATACACACATACAAATAATAACTGCTGCAATTGTGTTTGTGAATGGTCTTATACTTAATAGTAGTGTGATATGTATAGATTGTATTTAGTTATTAAAATTGACCTGTATTGTCATTCTGTGAAACTGTTTTAGACATTTGTAGTTTCCAGTATTATGGACCTAAGGACCATCCATTTCCATTGACTTTGCTCTATGTTAGTCTGCTAGCCACTTATGATTGGATATTTTCATCATCAAATGATTTTAGGCTCTGATACTGCATTTAAACAGCAACATTAATTGTCAAGTACCAATAAAACTCCAGCTTTACATTTATGCATTTGGATGGCTTAAAACTCATTCCCCTTTTTGAATAATTCCCAAAATTAAAAATGTTTTATATTGACTACAATAAGTGCCAATTCTCTTTTATTTATTTATAATATTTATTTATTTTTCTTATTTTATATATGAATCCCAGTTTCTGCTCCATCCCTTCCTGCTCCCTTTCTTCTACCATCCCATGCCCAACCACCACCCTCAAATAACATCTCCCCACTCCACATGTAGGGTGATGAGTTCTTGGGTGGGTCATCTAAATCTGTCAAATCATTTGGAGTAGGAACTAGGCCCTCCCTCTTGCCTCTAGGAGAAAGGAGTATCACTCCATGGGGTACATGCTCCAAAATCCTATTATGGATCAGGGATACATCCTGGTTACACTGTCAGAGGTCCTTTAGACAGGCCAGGCCTTCTGAGACCCATGTTTAGGGGGTCTGAGTTGTTCCAATGCTGGATTCCTAGCTATCACTCTGGGACCCATTAGCTCCTCCTTGTTTAGGTCAGTTGTCTCTATGTGTTTCTATAGCCTGGTTCTGTCCTCCCCTCTCTGCATCTGGATTCCAGTTTGGCTCAGTGTTTAGCTGTGTGTATCTGCTTCTATTTCTATCAGCTTCTAGATGAGGGCTCAATTATTGTACATAAGTAAGTAATCAATCTCTTTATCAGGGAAGGGCATTTATAGTAGCCTAGCAAATGTTGCTCAAATTGTAAATTGGGATGAGACTTGTAGGTCTCTGTACATTTCTCTATAATCATTTTTTATAGAATCCTATAATGGCTCCCTATTTTATGGTATTTCTCTCTCTCTATTTTTCTCATCTATTCCTTCCCTGACTCAATCTTTCTAGTCTCATGTCATGTGTTTTCCTCTCCTGCCCTTCTCTTTCTCCAAGTCCCCTATGCACTTACTGCCCCACCACTCTGAATATTCTCAGGAGATCTTTTCCTCCCCCCATGAGAGATCATGTATGAATCTCTTAGAAATGTCTTGTATCCTAGTCTCATCACTGGCACTGTAAATTATAAGCCAGTGATCCTTTGCTCTATGTCTAAAATCCATATAAGTGAATAAGTACCATGTCCCTCTTTTTGTTACTGGGTTACCTCATTCAGGATGGTTTCTTCAAGTTCCATCCACTTGACTGCAAAGTTCAATATTACATTCTTTCTTTCTGGCAGAGTAGTAATCCATTGTGTAAATGTGCCACATATTCATTATCTATTCTTCTGTTGAGGGGCATCTAGGTTTCTTCTAGATTCTTGCAATTACAAATAATGCTGCTATGAATATAGTAAACAGATACCTTTTTTGCATGGATGTGGATCATTTGGGTATATGCCTAAGTGTGGGATTGCTGGGTCCTGTGATAGACTGATTCCCATTTTTCCTTAGAATCACCATAATGATCTACAAAATGGCTGTACATGTTTGCACTCCTGACAGCAGTGTAGGGGTTATCCTGTTTCTTCATATCCTCTCCAGCATAAGTTCTCATGGTGTTCCTAATTTTAGTATTTCTGGTAAGATGTTATCTCAAAATTGTTTTGATTTGCATTTCCTTGGTAGCTAAGGATGTTGAGTACTTTCTTAAGAGTCTTGAAGCCTTTTTGATTTCCACAATTGAGATTTCTCTCTTCAGATCTGTGCTCCATTTTTAATAGGTTATTTGGTGTTTGGTG
The DNA here is from genome assembly GCF_943737965.1 of Phodopus roborovskii. Classification (NCBI taxonomy): domain Eukaryota; kingdom Metazoa; phylum Chordata; class Mammalia; order Rodentia; family Cricetidae; genus Phodopus; species Phodopus roborovskii. The sequence continues at coordinate 73,879 of NW_026126789.1, read as the reverse complement.
ACTAGTTTCTTGAGTTCTTTGTATATTTTGGAGATCGGCCCTCTCTCCGATGTATGATTGGTGAAGATCTTTTCCCAGTCTGTGGGCTGTTGTTGGGTCTTGTCAAGTGTCCTTTGCCTTACAGAAACTTCTCAGTTTCAGGTGCTACCATTTATTAATTGTCTGTGCTAACGGAGGTATGTTAAGAAAGCAGTCTCCTGTACCAATTTTTCAAGGGCACCTCCTACTTTCTCATCTAAGAGGTTCAGTGTGGATGGATTTATGTTGAGGTCCTTGATCCATTTTGACTTGTGTTTTATGTATGGCTATAGACATGGGTCAATTTGCAGTCATCTACAAACTATCATCCAGTTGTGCCAGCACCATTTTTTGAAGATGATTTCCTCTGCTCATTGTATGCTTTTAGGTGTTTTATCAAAAATCAGTTGTTTCTAGGTGTGTGGGTTAATGTCAGGATTTTTATTTGATTATATAGATCTACTTGTATATTTTTCTGCCAATACCAGGCTGTTTTCAGGAGTACATCTCTATAGTAAAGCTTGAAATCAGAGATGGTCATGCCTCCTGAAGTTCATTTATTGTACAGGGTTGTTTTTTTTATACTCAGTCATTTTTTTCTCCATATGAACTTGATTATTATTGTTTTAAGATCAGTGATAAATTGTGAGGGGATTTTGACAGGGATTTCATTGAAACTGAGAATGTTTGTGGTAAGATTTCCATTTTTTACTATGTTTATCCTACCTATCCAAGAGCATGGGAGATCTTTCCATTTTCTGGTATCGTCTTTAATTTCTTTCTTTAGAGTCACAAAGTTCTTATTATATAGGTCTTTTACTTGTTTGGTAACTTTACAACAAGATACTTTATGTTGCTTGTGGCTATTGTAAAGGGTGATGTTTCTCTGATTTCTTTCTCTACCTCTTTGTCGTCTGAATAAATTAGGGTTACTGATTTTTTTTAAGTTTATCTTGTATCCTGCTACTTTGCTGAAGGTGTTTGTCAGTGGTAGGAGTTTCTTGGTAGAGTTATTTTGGGTCACTTATGTAAACTATCATGTTACCTGCAAATAGTGACAGATTGACTTCTTCCTTTCCAATTTGTATCCTCTTGATCTCCTTTTGTTGTCTTATTGCTTTAACTAGGACTTCAAGTACATTATTGAAGAGATATTGAGAGTAAGAGAGCAGCATTGTCTTGTTCCTGATTTTAGAGGAATTGCCTTCATCTCTCCACTCTGTTTGATGTTGGCTGTTGATTTACTGTATATTGCTTTTATTCATTTAGATATGTTCCTGTTATCCCTGATCTCTCCAAGACCTCTATCTCAAAGGTTTTCAGCATCCAGTGACATGATTACGTTGTTTTCCTTTTTCAGTTTGTTTATATTGTAGATCACATTGATAGATTTTCATATGTTGACCTGTCCCTGTCACCCAGGGATGAAGCCTATTTAGTCATGTTGGATGATTTCTCAGATGTGTTCTTGGATTCGATTTTCCAGTACTTTATTGAGTATTTTTGCATCAATATTCATGAGGAATATTGGTCTTTAGTTCTCTTTTTTTGTTGTGTCTTCTTTTGGCTTAGTTACCAAGGTAATTGTGGCCTTGCAAAAGGAGTCTGGTAATTAACATTCTACTTCTATTCTGTGAAACAATTTGTGGAGTTACGTTATTAGCTTTAGCTGGAATTTATGGTAGAATTCAGCACTGAAGCCATCTGGCCCTGGACTTTTTTGGTTGGGAGGCTTCCAATGACTGCCTCTATTTCAGTGGGGATTATAGGTATTTTTAAGGTGCTCATCTGTTATTGATTTAATTTTAGTTAGTGATAGTTATTGAGAAATTTGTCCATTTACTTTGAGTTTTTAAATTTTCTGGAGCATAGGGTTTCAAAGTATGACCTGAAACTTGTCTGGATTTCCCCAGTGTCGGTTGTTATGTCTCCTTTCTTGTTTGATTTTGATTTTGTTATTTTGTGTTAGTTTGGATAAAGATTTGTCTATCTTGTTCATTTCCTCAAAAAGTGAACTCTTTATTGCATTGAGTTTTGTATTGTTTTCCAAGATTCTACTTTATTGATTTCAGCCCTCAAATTATTTCCTTGCTTCTATACCTCTGGGGTGAGTTTGCTTCTTTTTGTTCTAGGGCTTTCAGTTTTGCTGTTAATTCTCTAATGTGACTATTCTCAGTTTTCTTCATATGGGCACTTAGCGCAATGAACTTCCCTCATAGCACTCTTTCAAGGTGTCCGATAAGTTCGCATATGTTGTGTCCTCATTCTTGTTGAATTCTAGGAAGTCCTCCATTTCTTTCATTATTTCTTCTGTGATCCAGGTGCAATTGTGCACTGTTCAGTTTCTGTGAGTTTGTAGGATTTCTGCGAGGTGTGTTGTTGTTGAATTCCAGCTTGAAAGCATGGCGGTCTGATAAAATACAGGGGACTATTCCAATTTTTTGTATCTGTTGAGGTTTGTTATGTGGTCGATTTTAGGGAAGGTTCCATGTGGAGCAGAGAGGAAGGTACATTCTTTTGCGTTTGGTTGGAATGTTCTATAGATGACTGCTAAACCCAATTGAGACATAACTTCTGTTAGTTCTTTTGATTATTTGTTAAGTTTGTATCTGGTGGAAATGTCTAGTGGTGAGATTGGGGTGTCGAATTATCACACTGTGAGTATGTGAGGTTTTATGTAAACTTTGAGTTTTAGTAGTGCTTCTCTTACAAATGTGGGTGCCTTTGTATTTGGGACATATATGTCCAGAATTGAGATTTTGTGCTGATGGGTTTCTCTACGATGAATACGAAATGACTTTATTCATCTGTTTTGATTGATTTTGGTTAAAAATCTAACTTATTACATATTAGGAGAGCCACACCTGCTTGTTTCTTGGGTCCATTTGATTGGAAGTTCTTTTCACTACCCTTTGCTATGGGTTAATGTTTGCTTTTGAAGCTTATCTGTGTTTCTTGTATTCAGCAGAAAGATGGATTCTGTCCTGCTATCCATTTAGCCTGTGTCATTTTATATGTGATTTAATACCATTAATGTTGAGGGGAAAGTAAGTACCATTGATTGTTAATGCTTATTTGCTTTAGATATTTTGTTGGCCATGGTATTCTGAATATATTTGCCCTGTTTTTAAGTTGGGTTCTGATGAATTGGGGTCATCTATTGCCTATGTCTTCATGAGCCTAGATAACTTCCTTGTGTTGGAGTTTTCATTACAGAAGTTTCTGTAGGCCTGGATATGTAGATATGTATTGTGAAAATCTGGCTGATTCTTTTTTTTCTGTCTATAGTGATTAGGAGTTTTGCTGGCATAGTATCCTGGGGTGGCATCCATGGACTTTTAGCACTTTTAGAACCACATATCCAGGACCTATGGTCCTTGAGAGTTTCCATGGAAAAGTCCGGTGTAATTTTGACTGGTCTGCCTTTATATGTTACCTGGTCTTTTTTCTTTGCTGCTCTTAAAATTTTTTCTTCATTCATATGTTTGATTATATGTGTCAAGGGGTTCTTTTTCCTTGGTCCAGTTTATTTGTTGTTCGATATGCTTCTTGTATTTTCATGGACGTATCCTTTCCAACTTGGATAAGTTTTCTTCATTGATTTTGTTGAACATGATTTCTGCCCCTTTGAGCTGGGCTTTTTCAAGTTCTTCTATACATATTATTGATAGAGTTGGCCTTTTCACAGTGTCCAACATTTCTTGGGTGTTTTCTGTTAAGGAGTTGTTGGAGTTAAGATTTTCTTTGGTCAATGAATCATTTCCTCCTGTTTATCTTCAGTGCCCGAGATTCTCTCTTACATCTCTTGGTTTTTGTTGGTTATGCTTACATCTATAGTTCTTATTATTTGTGCAATTTTTCTATTTACAGCATTCCCTCAGTTTGTGTTTTCTTGATTGTCTCTATTTCAGTTTTCAGGTTTTGAACTGTTGGAATTATTTCCTTCATCTGTTTTTTTTCTTGACTTTTCTTACTTTCTTTAAGAAATTTGTTCATTTTTTTCCATTTTTTTTGCATATTTTTCCTTTCATTTCTCTAAGGGATTTTCTCGTATAGTCTCTGAGTGCCTCTGTCATTTTTATGACGATATTTTCTAAGTCCTCCTCTTCTGCTTCATCTGCTTTCAAGTCTTCAGGTCTAGTAGTTGGTGTAGATTCCCTAGATTCTGATGACTTCCTTCTTGTCTTTCTATTGTTAGGTGTTTTCTTGTATTGTCACCTTACCTTCACTTCTTCCAATGGGTACATGTGGGGTTTCTCTCCTGTTTATGCTACTCCCCCAGTGTGCTTAAGTGTGTCAGGAGTTTGATGTCTGTATCTCTGTGTGGTCCAAACTCTCTAGGAGCTTACATCTCAGGCAGGGGCCTGGCAATTGGGGTCAATGATCAGGTAGGCAGGGACTCAGTTGTCCAGCATGGATAGTCTGGTCTCTGGCAGAGGCCTGGCTATTTAGGTATCAGGCAGAGGCCAGGCGATGGGATTCAAAGATTATGCAGGAGGGGACTTGATGTGGTTTAGTGTGCTCAGAATAGATCCAGGAAGTTCCCTGAAGTTGGCGGGATTATTGGACCTGCTCTGTGGTCCAGTGCTCAATGAAAGCAGTGGGACAGTGGCCTAGTTAGGGCACAGGTTGGGGTGAGGGCAGATTCTGGGTGGGTGGTTTGTGGATCAAAGTCCTAGGAGTGTTCTCGATGGCTACTGGATGTAGGTGGGAGCTACATTCAGGGCTAACCCGGAAGTTTCCAGGGAAGGGTATGGCAGGGATTGGACCTGAACTGGTCCCAGATTCACCTCCAGCAGGGTCCCGGTCATGAGGGCCAAAGATCAGGTAGGCGGGGACTCAGGGTGGTCCTGCATGGATAGGCATTCTGGGAGAGGTCTGGCACTCCAGCAGAAGTCAGGAGATGGGGGTCACTGAAAGAAGCATGGTGATGGGGGTGAAAAAAGATAAGTGCAGATTCTTAACCTGTTTTTAGTCGTGAAGTTATATGCCATCATGCTCTAGACATTTGAGATTTTATAGATATAGTTTCAAAATCTATTATTTTCTTCAAGCTGGAAGCTCATGCTTTGGAAAGAAAAGTCAATGAATTAAAGAGAAAAAATGCTCTGATGAGACAAAAGTAAGTATTCATAAGAATACTTTATTTGAAATAGTTTCTTCATTGTGTAATGCTTGTATAAATATATTTTTTTAAAATAAATGTAGTAAATTTCATAATGTTATAAAATATCTGGTCAGTTTTAGTACTATGAAGTTTAATTTGTGTGAAATACTTTTGTTTGGTTAGTTCAGGGACACTTCAAGATGCTTTTACAAATCACACTATTAAAAGTGTCAGGTAAAAACATTACAGAATGATGAGTGTAGAAAAAACAAGAGTGGGCAAAAGAAAGGATGCCTTTCTGACACTGTGATGCTTTCTCAGAGTACTTCATTCCTAGTAAATAAAGCTGTTCTATTTCAAGTCTAAGAAACAGGAATTAAGTAGCACTTTTTTAGAAATGTAACACTTAAAGATACAAACTTTAGAAATGCAATAGTCTCCTCATTTAGTGGAATTTTAAATTTTACAAGGGGAAGTGTGGGTAACTCAGAGCAGTTCTGCACTGTTGCCCTGACCTTTTCCTTTCAGAGTCAGGTAAAGCCCCTGCCTCAGTTTCCTTAGTCATAAAATGACACATTTCTACTAGTTTATCTAGTATGTTCTACTTCAAGAATGTATGTATACTCTGTAAGATAGCACTCAACCAAGTACAATTTATAGAAACATCCAGTTGTAAACATGAGCACCTCTAAGAAGAAGCCAGACCTCCATAAGAAGTGTGGAACTGTAGAAATGGATCTGGGCAGATCAGTGGTTGTTCTTTTTCTTTTCTTTTTTTTTTTTTTTCAGCAGATTTTGAGCTTGGAACTGCTTTGGAATTGGCCTTTGCCTAAAATGTGGTGTTTCTTTCTGATGAGTAACATAGATATATTTGTTTTTTGTTTGTAGACTAACTAAAGCAGGATATTCACCTGATTTTATAAAGACAGCATTTGGCAGAGGTAGTGTTTTTTATAACCCATATTTTAAATATATATCATGTATCCATATATATTGTATATAATAGTTTAGTTTAGTTTAAATTAACATTTTCACCCAACAGTATTTAGGATTTTGTAGTGGTGATTTTATTTGAAATTGTTTCATTAACTCTGGGTTTTGGCTTATTAGCATTAATGAAAATGACTGATACCTCATTTTCTCAGGGAAATGTCCTGACAGGTCCTTTAAAGGCACAGTGCTATTAATAAGGTACCATTAGTTATTTTTGGGGAGAATGAATGAGAAGTATTTAAGTGGAATAGCATTGTGACTACATATTAACAATACTTTAAGAATTTTTGAATGGTTATTTTAATTATCAAGCAAATTTCAGAGTATTGATTTAAAAGTTAAGACAAGGTCTAGAGTTTGATGACTGTAATAATCCCAGGGAGCTTAGCCCTTCAAAGATGTATTTAGTACCTCTGCTGGTGATTTACTAAGTTAGCATTTTAATGACTTCCAAAGAGCTAATCATTTGCATTGTGCTTTCCAGTTGAAGTGGAATTAAAGAGAAATCTTCATGGGTAGAATATACCTTCAACTACCTATGGATGTCAGCAATCATTTTGAGAGTCATATTTCACTAAAATGTAAATATATATTACACTGCAAATATTGAAGACTTCAAGTAGTAACAATGCTTGGAGTGGGACAAATATATAGACGATGCCACTATGATGGGTCAACCATGCTTTGATCGTCTCTGTAGACCATTTGTTGGGATGGTACACACTCTGTAAGATTTACTGTACTTGAAACAGGAATTCCCTGGTGTTTAATTTCCTTTTGTTGCTGATTTTGTTGATTTTTTTTTTTTACCTTTGGAAGCATAATCACAATTGGGAATGATGAATTTGTAAAATGATAGGGGTCTCAGTCATCTGGATTATATATTGAATACATGGTGATATTTGAGTCTTTAACTTGAAGAATTCAAAAGTAATTTCTGATTCTCCACAGTATTTTATGAATTTGTTTACTTTTATAATCTGACTTTTACTTGGGCAGTGTTGGTGTATGGCTTTAGTCCTAGCACTTGGGAGGCAAAGACATGTAGATCTCTGATTTTGTGTCTAGCCTGGTCTACAGAGTGATTTCCAGGATAGCCAGAGCTACACACAGAGAGATGCTCTTTCAAAAAACTAAAAATCAAAACAAAATAAAACCTCCCAAACTGTGTCTCCCAAACTGTGTGACTAGAACATTTCATGGTTGGCCATGACCTATGTGGCTCTGACTTAAATCAAGCACTTTCACATTGCAAACCTTCATGTATGTAGTAGGTTTTTTCCCCCCGGCGCCTGGGCCCACCACCACCCTAGCCCCAAATAACACACAGAGACTCTATATTTGATATAATGCTGTTGGCCAGGTACTAGTTTCTTATTGGCTAGTTCTGTCTTAAGTATTAACCCATTTCTGTTAATCTAAGAATTTCCAAGTGGTTTCATCTTACGGGGAATGGGGTCGGCATCTGGTCTCCCCAGTCTCTCCATGCTGACTCCTCCTTACTACTTCCTGGAATCCTTCTTGTCTCCTAGTACTACCTGTCTTGATTTCCTATTGACCAACAATACTTTATTCATTAACCAGTATGATAAGGTGATGGGAGATGTCACTCTGTAAATACGTTTATCATACTGGTTAAGTTGGATTATTGGGAAGTATATGGTCACAAATTTCCAAAAATATCTGTGTATGTTGTCAGACACGTTTGAATCGTACTCTGAGTCAAAAAGGGAAATCATTTTCATTTTCAGGTAATTGGGTATGCATACCCAATTCCAGGCCAGCTAGGGGTACATAATGAAACCATTTCAGAAAACAAAATAAAATGCAACACAAAAAATGACAAGCTAACAAAGAAACACAAAAAGCATATGTACATCATCCTCCCTCAATCCTATAGTGACTCCTAAATACCAACAGCAACCTTTGTTTAACTTGTGTGGCTATATACAGTAGATAGTAGTTTGGCATTGTGTGTGGTTCTGTTGTTTTTTGTTTCGGTTTTATGTAAAATACATCTTGAGAGTTGTGTTATTTACCCAGGTAAAATTTCTCTAGAGCTTGTATCCTGCCTTCCACATTGAACATATAAATATAAAAATAAGCACCATTCCACTCAAACTTATGACCTTCCTATTTTAAAAATCAGAATTGTTTTTGAGATGAACAGGTGACTCAGCTTTTAAAAGCACATATTGCTGTTGCAGAGGACCTGAGTTCAGTTCCTAGCACACATATTGAATAGCTCAAGGTCCATGTAAACTTCATCTTTAGAGGATCCAATGTCTCTGGACTCATTGGCCACTGTACCTTTCATGGACATGACCCCCCATGTTGATAGAAAGGTAGAAAGAAAGAATAAGAGGAAGAAAGAAAGAAAGACACACACACACACACACACACACACACACACACCCCAATTTAAAAAGAAAACCTTGAAAATATCAGAATTCTTTACATAGGTGTAAAGCTGAGGGAATTCAAGGTGTGAGTATTTATATATGCACCTTATGCTGTTATTTTAATAAACTTCTAATTTGTTGAAAAGCTTCAAAAACACCATGCTCTGTTCAAATATGTGCAGTGTTCAGGGCACATATTAGACATAAGCTGACAGACAGTAGGATAACACGATGAGAGCTGTTGAATGTGATTCTGACTTATGGTTCAGCTAATTGGATCTACATTTAAGACTGCTGTTATTATCATTGTCATTATTATTATTATTATTATTATTATTATTATTTTCTTTTAGATGTCGATCCCAGTTCTCTCCCTCTCCCTCCCTCCCTACCTCTTACCCTCTCTCCCCCTTCACATGTACCCTGACCACCCTCCCCTCCCATCCCCCCACCCAATTCCACATGTGGGGCAATGACATCCAGGTGGGGACATATAAATCTGTCAAGTCATTTGAAGTAGGGACTAGTACTTCTTTCCTGTCTCTAGGTTAAGGGAGTGCCCTCCATGGGAACATGGGTCTCAGCTAGAAGGACTACCCAGTCTAAGGGACCTCAGGCAGTGGAACCAGGATGTATTCCTGGTGCACAAAAGAACCTTGTATATACAACTGCTGTTTTAATTATTCCAGAGCACTTCCCCATATGGTCCCTATATACTGTGCTGACCTTCACTGAAAGGAGCTATTCTCTCTCCTCCAACTGTGTTGGAGGGTCTATTCAGAACCTCACCTTTCCTTCAAGAGGGAGGAGGAGGAAGCATAGTATTTAAACATTTTCATTACTCTAAAATCTCCCTTATGTTATCTTTTCATCTCACTTTACCTTTAAAATAATCTGTGAGTAGACATTTGTGAAGTATAGGCACTGCTTTTACTTATATTTCTAGAGAAAATTTTTTGGGTAAATAACACAACTGCTTGTAATTATAGACTTACTTATTTTTTTAAACAGGGTAAATAATGTTAGACCAGATATGGTAGCACATCCCTTTAATTCTAGCAGTTGAGGTGCAGAAGCAGGAGGATTTCTGTGAGCGTGAAGGCAGCCTCATCTACAGAGTCAGTTCCAGGCCATTCTGAGAATTGCTTAGTAAGACTCTACCTCAAAAACAACCAAACAGCAAAATCCTTTGTAGCTCCTTGTTCTGATCTGTATTCTTCTTCCACACAGTTTAAGGCAAGTGTCCACCCGAACTATGGAAATTCAGGAATCCAGAGTGCTCTCAATGACACTGTGGGTGTATGTAGCACTCAAAACTTTGTGAATTTTGAAGCATTTCATAGAGCAGATTTTAAATTTTTGATGTTCAACACTTAAGGTCTATAAACACACATCTCTCTCTCTCTCTGTCTCTGTCTCTCTCTCTCTCAATATATATATATATATATATATATATATACATATATATATATATATATATATATATATATATTCTTCATCCTGTTTGACTCTGGCACCCTTTAGTCCTAAATGAATACACAGATGGTATATTGGGTATACAACAGTTGGCTGGTGGTTGGGCTTCTTATTGGCTATCTCTGTCTTAATTATTAACCCATTTCTATAATCATGTATTTCCACCTGGATTTGGCTTATGGGAGAATTCTTCATCCTGTTACTTCTTTGGTGCACTAAATCACTATCCCTCCACCTCTGTTTTGCAGCATTCTCATCTTGTAGTCCTGCCTATATTTTCTGGCTGGCCAATCAATCAATCATTATTTTATTCATCAACCAATAAGACAAAATATATACAGAAGGAATTCCCAGATCATATAAAATTGCAAACACAGTGCCAGGCACTTCCAATTAGGAATACTCAACCTACACTGGATAACGAGGAGTTATACTACATAAAACCTTTAAAGAATATATAAGATAGAGCAGTGTAATCAGCATTATTGCTTGAAGAAGCAAGATCAGAATGTAGAAATATAATTTGTGTGGGGCATTTTTGTGAGTGCTTAAAGAAAGCAAGGTAATCCAAGAAAAAATATCAAAGAGTTGAAGGAACAGTTCAAGACATGAAAACAGAAATAGAGACAATAAAGAAAACACAAACTGAAGGAATGCTGGAAATAGAAAAAAGTGGGCAAATGATCAGGAACTACAGACTCAAGAAAAACCAACAGAATACAAGAGAGTGAAGAGAGAATCTCAGGGGCTGAAGATAAACTAGAGAAAATAGATACATCGACCAAAGAAAATCATAAGTCCAATAAAACCTTAACACAAAACATCCAGGAAATGTGGGACACTGGTTAAAGCAAAAGATAAGACTAATGGGTGTAGAAGAAGGTGAAGAAGCCCAGTTCAAAGGTGTGGAAAATATGTTCAACAAAATCGTTGAAGAAAAATTTCCCAATCTGAATAAGGACTTGCCCATAAAAGCACAGAAGAAAACCCAACACCAAATAGACTGGACCAAAGAATAAAGACCTCACAACACATAGTAATCAATGCACCTAACATGCAGAAAAAAGAAAGAATATTAAGAGCAGCAGGAGAAAAATTTCCAGATAACATATAAAGGTAGAATGATCAAAATTACACTTAAATTCTCCATGGAAATTCTCAAGATCAGAATGTCCTGGGTAGATGTTCTACAAGTATGAGATTCCACAGATGCCTGACAAGGCTACTATACCCAGCAAAACTCTCAATCATTATAGATAGAGGTAACAACATATTTAATGACAGAGCTGGATTTTCACAATGAATATCTCCAAATCCAGCCCTATAGAAATTTCTGGAACGAAAACTCCAACCCAAGGAAGTTAACTATGCTCACAAAGACATAAGTAATAGATAATCCCAATTCACCAAAACCAAAGTTAAAGCATGGATAATATATTCACAATACCAGCACCTACAAAAAATCTAAAACAATAAGCATTAACAATCAGTGGTCCTTATTATCCCTTAACATTAATGGTCTTAACTCACCTATGGAAATTCACAGGATAAAAGAATGGATACAAAGACAGAATTGATGGTTTTGCTGCATACAAAAAACACATCTAAGTTTCAAAGGCAGACATTCCCTCAGGGTAAAGGGTTGGGAGAAGATCTTCCAATGAAGTGGACCCAAGACGCCAGCAGGTATAGCTATCCTAATACCTAACATGTTAGACATCACACCAAAATCAATCAAATGAGATGAAAACAGTCATTTCATTTTCATCATAGGAGAAATCCATCAGGGCAAATTCTCAATTCTGAACATCTTTGCCCCAAATACAAAGGCACCCACATTCGTAAAAGAAACTCTACTAAATCTTGAAGCTCATGTAAAACCTCATCTACTCCTAGTGGGACACTTCAGCACTCCACTCATACCACTAGACAGGACCACCATACAAAAACTTGATAAAGAATCCAAGAACTAACAGAAGCTATGTCTACATTGGGTTTAAGATACATCTACAGAACATTACAACCAAACACAAATAATATACCTTCCTCTCAAATCCATATTGAACCATCTCTACAATCAACCACATACTAGGCCACATAAAAAACCCTCACCAAATTAAAAAAGAAATTGGAATATTCCTATGTATCTTATCAGACCACCATGCTTTAAAGCTAGAATTCAACCACAACACAAATCTCGAAGAAACCCTACAAACTCATGGAAACTGAACAATGTCCAATTGGACCATTCCTGGTCAAGAAGATATAAAGAAAGAAATGGATGACTTCTTAGAATTCAATGACAATGAGGACACAACATACACAAACTCATGTTAAACATTGAAAAGATTTCTACGAGTCAATCTCCCTCGACATGTAAAATAATAAATTAAAAAAAAAAAAAAAAAACGCTTTGACTCCAAAATTTAAGTTGAAGAACAAGTTACTGGGGAAAAGGATTTCTATTTTTGTTTCCACAGAAAATGAAAAGATGTGGATTCCTTCCAGACTGATGTGGTTTGATCACGCCAGACCGCCTGAAACAGAGTACAAGCTGATCCTACATTCAAAACAGCTGGACAAAACAGCCCTACAGACTACAGCTAGGATATCTGAATCTTCTTCGAATCCCCCAAGACAGCGCCCCTTATCAGCAGGAAGTAGTTTGGAAAGAACGACGCCCAAATTCCCAAATATTGTGTATAAATGTTTGTTTTCATTTAATTGGACTTTGTTATATAAAATTAAAAAAATAAATAAATAAATAAAAGAAAAGATTTCTACGAAGGATGGAAGTTCATTTCATAAGAGCCCATATAAAGAAAACTGAGGATATTCACATTAGAGAATTAATAGCACAGCTAACAGACTTAGAACAAAAATAAGCAAAGTCACCCCAGAGTAGATGCCAGGGAATAATCAATTCGAGGGCACAAATCAATAGAGACAAGGAAAATGATACAAAACACCAATGCAACAAAGGGTTGTTTTTTTTTTTTTTTTTTTTTTTATAGAAACTCAACCAGATAGACAAACCTTTATCTAAACTAAACTGAAAAGCAGAGAGAGAACACACAAATTAACAAAATCAGAAACAAAAAGGTGGACATAAAAACAGACACTGAGGAAGTGAAGACAATTTTCAGGTTGTACTTTAAAAACCTATACTCCACAAAATTTGAAAATTCATTGGAAATGGAGAAATTTCTGGATAACTATCACTTACCAAAAGGAAATCAAGAACAGATAAGCAACTTAAACTGACCAATACCGTCAATGAAATTTAGGCAGTCAATGAAAGCCTCCCAACAAAATAAGGCCGAGGGCCTGTTGGCATTGTGCAGAATCACCAGCAAACAAAAAGGAACTAATACCAATACTCCTCAAATTGTTTCACACAATAGAGACAAAATGTTCATTCCCAAACATTTTTTTCAAGGCCACAGTTACCTTGGTACCATAGACACACAAAGACACAACTAAGAAAGAGAAGGATAGACCAATATCCCTCATGAACATAGATGCAAAAAATACTCAATAAAATACTGGCAAATCAAATCCAAGAACACATCAGAGAAATTATCCAACATGACCAACAGGCTTCATCCCTGTGTTGCAGGGATGGGTGAACATATAAAAGTCGATTGATGTAATACACCATATAAACAAAGTGAAAAAAAAAAAAAACTGGGTTTACTGAAAAAGCCTTTTTCACATTCCAATACCCTTACATGATAAAGGGCTTGGAGAGATCAAGGATAACAGGAACATACCTAAACATGATAAAAGCATATATATTAAATCAACAGCCAACATCAAACTGAATGGATAGAACCTTAATGCAATTCCTCTAAAACCAGGAACAACACAAGGCTACACTTTCTCTCCATATTGCTTCAATATTGTACTTGAAGTTCTAGCTAAAGGAATAAGACAAAAAATGAGATCAAGGGGATACAAATTGGAAAGGAATAAGCCAAAATTTAACTATTTGCAGATATATTACAGTATACATAAGTGACCCAAAAATTTCTATCAGGGAACTCCTACAGCTAATAAACACCTTCAGCAAACTACCATTATACAAGATCAACTAAAAAAAAAATCTGTTGCCCTACTGTATACAGAGGACAATGGGACTGACATAGAAAACAGAGAAACATCAACCTTTACCATAACCGTAAACAACATAAAGTATCTTGGGGTAATGCTTAACAAACAAGTGAAAGACCTATATATCAAGAACTGTTTATTTAAACCAATAAATTTCAGAAGATACCACAAAATGGAAAGATCTCCCATGCTCTTGGATAGATAGGATAAGCATAGTAAAAATGGAAATCTTACTAAAAGCAATCTACAGATTGAATGCAATCCCCATCAATATCCGCACAATTCTTCACCGACCATGAAAGGATAATAATCAAATTTATATAGAAAAACAAAAGACCCAGGATAGCCAAACAACCCTGTACAACAAAGGAACTTTAGGAGGCATCACCATCCCTGACTTTAATCCCTGACTAGAGCTATATTCATGAAAACAGCCTAGTATTGTCAGAAAAATATACAAGTAGATCAAAGTAATCAAATCAAAAATCTTGATATTAACCCACACACCTATGAACACATGATTTTTGACAAAACAGCTAAAAGTATACAATGGGAGCAGGAAAGCATCTTCAACAAATGATAGTGTGTAGAAGACTGCAGATAGACCCATATCTATAGCCTTGCACAAAACTCAAATCCAAATGGATCAAGGACATCAACATAAATCCAGCCACACTGAATATCTTTGAAGAGAAAGTGGTAGGTACCCTTGAAGAAACTGGTACAGTAGATTCATTCCTAAACATAAATCTAGTAGCACAGACTCTGAGATCAACAATTAATACATGGAACTTTCTCAAGCTGAGAAGCTTCTGTAAGCCAAAGGACACAGTTGACAAGACCAAAAGGCAGCACACACTGTGGGGAAATATCTTCACCAACCTTACATCTGACATAGGGCTCATCTCCAAAATATACAAATAACTCAAGAAACTAGTCACCCAAACACCAAATAACTCTATTAAAAAAGGAGTATAGAACTGAAGAGAGAATTCTCAATAGAGGAAATCAAAAAGCCTGCAAGACACTTAAGCAAGTGCTCAACATCCTTAGCTATTAGTGAAATGCAAATCAAAACAACTCTGAGATACCATCTTTCTCCTGCAAGAATGGCTACAATCAGGAACACTAATGAGAACTTATGCTGGAGAGGATGTGGAGAAAAGGGAGTACTCCTACATTGCTGTTGGGATTGGAAACTTGTACAGCCATTTTGGAGATCTTCATCACAGTTCCTTAGTAAAATGCGAATTGGTCTACCACAGGACCTGGCAATCTTACTCTTATGCATATACCCAAATGATCCACATCCATGCAACAAAAAATGTGTTTAACTATGTTCATAGCAGCATTATTTGTAATAGCAAGAACCTGGAAGCATCCTAGATGTCCCTCCAATGAAGAATGGATGAAGAAGATGTGGGACATTTACACAATGGAATACTGCTTTGTGGAAAAAATAACAATGGAATCTTGAAAATCACAGGCAAATGGATGGAACTTGAAGGGAAACCTCCTGAATGAGGTAACCCAGTCAGCAAAATAAGAACATGGTATGTATTCGCTCATATATATATTTTTGACATAGAGCAAAGGATCACCAGCCTATATTTCATAATGCCAGAAACTAGAATACAAGGATGATTCTAAGAGATTCATACAAGTTCCCTCATAGAAGGGGAAAAGAACTAGATCTTCTTAGCATACTGGGAGTGTGGGGGTGTGAGTGGAGAGGATGCCAGAATAAAGAGTAGGGGAGGAGAGAAAAATCAGGTGGGACTAGGAAGATTTAGCCTGGGGAGGGAAAGACAAAAGAAAGATAGAGTGTGAGAGAGCATGAGAGAGAGAGTAGAGAGAGAGGAAGAGATAAGAGCATAAATGAAACATTTATTTGAAGTGGCTCACTTATATTTTCAGAGATTCAGTCCATTTTCATCATGGCATATAAAATGCTGGTGTACAGGTAGTTGCCCGTCTGGAGAACGAGCTGAGAATCCTACATTCTGTAGGCAATAGGAAGTCTATTGAAATTCTGGAAGGTATTATGAGCATAGGAAACCTCTAAGCCTGCCCACACAGTGTCACCCTCCCTCCAAATGAACATACCCACCCCAAATCCAAGAAAGACAACCCTCCTATCAGTGGCACTCCCTGTGAAAGTATGTGGGCCAGCTACTTTTAAACTGTCACTCACTAGCACTAGAAGTTTATAATAATATCATTGCAAAATACATTTTTTTCAACTCTAGAAGCCCCCAAAGTCTATCACAGTATCTCAACAATGTTAGAAAGTTCAATGTTGCTTCTGAGAATCCTGCAATCTCTTAATTGTAATCACCCATTAAAATCAAAATAAAAAAGCAGATCATATACTTCTAACATATAATGGCACAGGATATACATCAACATTCCAAATAAAGAGAAGAGTGAGGAAATACTGGGCCAAGGAAGACTGAGAAACGAATGGGCAAACTCCAATCTTTCCATCTCCATGTGATGTCAAAATCCTCTTAGATCTCCAACTCTATTCAGCTTTGTTGACTGCAAGCCACTTCTTTCTATTGGGCTGGATGCACTCCCTGTTAGCAACTCTCCTTGGCAGATATTCCATGACTCTGTCATCTCTACCATCACGTTTCTGTGTATCACATGCATGACTGATGCCGGAAAAGGTCAGAACAAGACATCAGATCCCCTAGAAGTGCAATTACAGATGGCTGTGAGCTGCTGTGTAGCTGCTGGGAATTAAGCACAGGTCCTAAGGAAGAGCCAACTGGACCCTTAACATTGAACCCATCTCTCTAGCCCTTTCTTGGGAAAAATTTTAAGCATGCCAACTAATGTATGTATTGAAGGTTAGCTTTGGTGCCTTAGTAAGGGTTTCCTATATCTAGCCATAATAAAAACTTTACTCTCTTCCATAGCTATTATCTCATTGTTCTAAATCCATTTACATATAACCTGTTTCGCTGTAATGGCTATTATGCAGGCAAATGTCAATGGATTTGTTAAAGCCTACCAGTAAAATAATTTGGGTACTTCTTAATTAGTTATGTTATTTAATCATTGCTTATTTAGTAGATTGTATTTGTCAGGACCTCTTCAATTATCACTCACTACACACAGAAGCTGGGAAAGATGTGTATCTCATGTAGGTATTAAATGAAATAACATTAAGAAAGAATATAATTCAGAAATTTAAATATTCATGTGTATTTCTTGAGTTATCTATAAGTGTATTTTTCTCAAAAAGTATATGATGTGAACTTAGGAAAAGTATGATACATGTAGAAAACAGGTAGTGGATGCTGCATCCTGAGTTGCCTGAAAGGGCAAGTTTGCCTGAGAGCAAGCTGGAAAGGTTAGCAGCACACTGCAAAAAGATATCAGTTCTGGTGGAATTTCCATAGGTGTCAGGCTATTTGGGGGATCCTAAGGTGGAGTACTATTGTATTCCTGTCGAGTTCTTCCCTGTCCCTGCCAGAAGAGTGGAAAATGTGAATGACATTTGGACCTGGAAATGCTTTGGAAATTAGTGAAAACTGGAAATTAGTGAGAACTAATGAAGTTTTCCTTTTTTAATTTTTCTGTCTAGATGGGCCAGTATCCTCCAAGTTGGAATCCAGGAAGAGTGCCACCAAACAAGACTCTGTGGTGAGAATGGGAAATTGAATTCTACCCATGGATCTGTAACTAGTTTCTTGGTTTTATTAGAATAATGCCAGAGCAACTTGGTAATATCAAAATATTAATACAATATACTTTTAAATTGTGTTAACATTTTCATCCTTGTGTTGTAATGTTCTGGAAATAGTATAAATCACTAGCCAAGTTTTGATTTTTTTTTTAACTGCAATACCAGCATTTGGGTATGGTGAGGCATGAGGAAGGTGATTTCTTTCTTTTTTTTTTTAATTTTTTTTATTTAATTTTATATAACAAAGTCCAATTAAATGAAAACAAACATTTATACACATTATTTGGGAATTTGGGTGTCGTTCTTTCCAAACTACTTCCTGCTGGTAAGGGGCGCTGTCTTGGGGGATTCGAAGAAGATTCAGATATCCTAGCTGTAGTCTGTAGGGCTGTTTTGTCCAGCTGTTTGGAATGTAGGATCAGCTTGTACTCTGTTTCAGGCGGTCTGGTGTGATCAAACCACATCAGTCTGGAAGGAATCCACATCTTTTCATTTTCTGTGGAAACAAAAATAGAAATCCTTTTCCCCAGTAACTTGTTCTTCAACTTAAATTTTGGAGTCAAAGCGTTTTTTTTTTTTTTTTAATTTATTATTTAACATGTCGATCCCAGTTCCCTCTCCCTCCCTCCCTCCCTCCCCACCAGCCCTTCCTCCCTCCTTCCCTCCCTTTTGCCCTCTCTGCCCTCTCCCATGCACTCTAAACACCCTCCCCTCCCAACCCCCCACCACAATACCATATGTAGGGGAATGCCATCCAGTTGGGGTCATATAGATCTGACAGGTCCTGTGAAGTATGGACTAGGGCTTCTCTCGTATCTCTAGAATAAGGCAGTTATCCCTCCATGGGGGATATGTTTGCAAAGTCCTTTTGTGCACCAGGGATACATCCTGGCTCCATTGTCTGAGGTCTCTTAGACTGCTCAGACCTTCTGGCTGAGACCCATATTCAGGGGAGTCAGTCCCCTGTTGGCTTCCCAGCTATCAGTCTAGTGGCCCTTAGCTCCTCCTTGTTCAGGTAAGCTGTCTCTATGTACTTCAACCGCATGGTCTTGTCCTCTCCATCTGCTTCTGGGTTCTAGTTTGACTCAGTGTTTATATATGGGTGTTTGCTCCTGTTTTCAACAGGCATTAGTTGAGGACTCCATGGAGAAGTTAGTTGTTGATCTCACTCTCCGGGGAAGGGCATTTATGATAGCCTTTCCACGGAAGCTGAGATTGTTAGTTGGGAGCAGTCTTGTAGTTTCCTCGACCTTTCTTTGTGTTCAACTTTATCTTCAAACCAATATTGGCTCCCTCTTTTATGTTCTCTCTCTGTCTCTGTCTCTGTCTCTGTCTCTCTCTCTCTCTCTCTTTCCTATTTTCCATTCCTAACCAGGCTCAATCCTCCTGGTCGCACATGCCTAGCTCTCCTCCCTCTCATTTTCTCCTACTTCTCTCTCCATTAGCTGTCCTCCCCCACTTTACCTGAGGTCTGGTGGACTTGTCCCTTCCCAGTTCTGTGAGGGACTTTATATGAATCTCTTAGAATACAACTTGTATCCTAGTTCCTGTGGTGATGTGAATTATAGGCTGGTGATCATTTGATCTAGTTCTAAAATCCATATATGAGTGAGTACATACTGTGTTTCTCTTTTTGTGACTGGGTTACCTCATTCAGGATGGTTTCTTCAAGTGCCATCCACTTGCCTGCGAATTTCAATATACCATTATTTTTTTCTGCAGAGTAGTATTCCATTGTGTAGATGTGCCACATCTTCATTAACCATTCTTCAATTGAAGGGCATCTAGGTTTCTTCCAGGTTCTTGCTATTACAAATAGTGCTGCTATGAACATAGTTGAACAGATGTCTTTGTTGCATTGATGTGAATCCTTTGGGTATATGCCTAAGAGGGGGATTGCCAGGTCTTGTGGTAAACTAATTCCCATTTTCCTGAGGAACCGCCATACTGATCTCCAAAATGGCTGTATGAGTTTGCACTCCCACCAGCAGTGGAGGAGTGTTCCACTTTCTCCACATCCTCTCCAACATAAGTCATGACTGGTGTTTCTAATTTTAGCCATTCTGGCAGGGGTAAGATGGTATCTCAAAGTTGTTTTGATTTCCATTGAGGAAGGTGATTTCAAGGCCACTGTGCTCTATCTAAGAAGAACTTGTCTCAATAAACTACATAGGTTGAGGAAATGGCTTATAAGTTAAGAGTACTGGCTGCTCTCCTAGAGAACCTCCCTTTCATTCCTAGTACTTAGTGATGGATCACCACCCTTCTTCACTCCAGTTTCAAGTGATCTGTATCCCAATTCAATCCTTCCAGAACACTGAGTGATTGTAGTATGCATGCAGACATATGTGCATGCAAAACACCCATTCTTGGGGGGGACTTAAAGAACCAGACCATATATGTCTTATTTAAATAAGTACAACTTTTAAATGGACATCAAAGTTTCAGTACATTCTGTGCACTATTTCATATTTTCTAACTTCTATTCTTATTTAAACCTTAAAAAGTATTTTAGATTTTTTTTACTTTATTATTTTATTTTATTTTATATAACAAAGTCCAATTAAATGAAAACAAACATTTATACACAATATTTGGGAACGTGGGCATCGTTCTTTCCAAACTACATTCTGCTGGTAAGGGGCGCTGTCATGGGGATTCGAAGAAGATTCAGAAATCCTGGCTGTAGTCTGTAGGGCTGCTTTGTCCAGCTGTTTTGAATGTAGGATCACCTTGTACTCTGTTTCAGGTGGTCTGGCGTGATCAAACCACATTAGTCTGGAAGAAATCCACATCTTTTTATTTTCTGTGGAAACAAAAATAGAAATCCTTTCCCCCAGTAACTTGTGCTTCAACTTAAATATTGGAGTCAAAGCATTATTTTTTAATTTAATTTATTATTTTACATGTCGATCCCAGTTCCCTCTCTCCCCTCCTTCCCTCCCTCCCTCTATCCCTCCCTCCCTCCTTCCCTCCCTTTTACCCTCTCTGCCCTCTCAATGCACTCTAACCACCCTCCCCTCGCATCCCCCCACCCCAATTCAATATGTAGGGGAATGCCATCCAGTTGGGGTCATGTAGATCTGACAGGTCATGTGAAGTAGGGACTAGGGCTTCTCTCCTGTCTCTAGGTTAAGGCAGTTATCCCTCCATGGGGGATGTGTTCACAAGGTCCTTTTGTGCACCAGGGATACATCCTGGCTCCACTGTCTGAGGTCCCTTAGACTGCTCAGTCCTTCTGGCTGAGAGGCATATTCAGGAGGGCCTGAGTCAGTCCCATGCTGGCTTCCCAGCTATCAGTCTGCTGGCCCATTAGCTCCTTCTTGTTCAGGTAAGCTGTCTCTATGTGTTTCTGCAGCCTGGTCTTGTCCTCTCCATCTGCATCCGGGTTCTACTTCGACTCAGTGTTTATGTATGGGTGTTTGCTCCTGTTTCCATCAAGCACAAGTTTAGGACTCCATGGATAAGTTTGTTGTTGATCTCACTCTTCAGGAAGGGCATTTATGATAGCCTTTCCACGGAAGCTCAAATGGTTAGTTGGGAGCAGACTTGTAGTTTTCTAGACCTTTCTTTGTGTTCAATTTTATCTTCAAACCAATATTGGCTCCCTCTTTTATGATCTCTCTCTCTCTCTCTCTGTCTCTGTCTCCTACTTTCCTGTCTTCTATTCCTAACCAGGCTCAATCTTCCTGGTCGCACATGTTTTCCTTTCCTCCCCCCTCATTTTCTGCTACTTCTCTTTCCATTTGCTGCCCCCGCCACTTCAACTGAGCTCTGGGGGACTTGTCCCTTCCCAGTTCTGTGAGGAACTTTATGTGAATCTCTTAGAATACACCTTCTATCCTAGTTCCTCTGGTGATGTGAATTATAGGCTGGTGTGAATTATATGTGATCCTTTGCCCTAGGTCTAAAGTCCATATATGAGTGAGTACATACTGTGTTCCTCTTTTTGTGACTGGTTTACCTCATTCAGTATGGTTTCTTCAAGTGCCATCCACATCTTCTCCAACATAAGTCATCACTGGTGTTTCTAATTTTAGCCATTCTGGCAGGGGTAAGATGGTATCTCAAAGTTGTTTTGATTTGCATTTCCCTGATAGCTAAGGATGTGGAGCATTTTCTTAAGTGTCTTTCAGCATTTTTGATTTCCTCTATTGAGAATTCTTTCTTCAGTTATGTACCTCATTTTTAAATAGGGTTATTTGGTGTTTTGTTGACTAGTTCCTTGAGTTCTTTGTATATTTTGGAGATCAGCCCTTTGTCAGATATAGGATTGGTGAAAATCTTTTCCCAGTCTGTAGGCTGCCGTTTGGTCTTGTCCACTGTGTCCTTTGCCTTACAGAAGCTTCTAAGTTTGAAGAGGTCCCATTTATTAACTGTTGCTCTCAGTGTCTGTGCCCCTGGAGTTATATTCAGGAAGGGTTCTCCTATACCAATTTGTTAAAGGGTACCTCCTACTTTCTCTTCTAAGAGGATCAATATGGCTGGATTGATGTTGAGGTCTTTGCTCTATTTGGACTTGAGTTTTGTGCATGGCGACAGACATGGTCTGTGCAGTCTTCTAGACACCCTCATTCAATTGTGCCAGCACCATTTGTTGAAGATGCTGTCCTCGCCCCATTGTATAAGTTTAGCTGTTTTGTCGAAAATCAGGTGTTCATAGGTTCGTGGATTAATATCAGGATTTTCAATTCGATTCCATTGGTCTACCTGTCTATTTTTATGCCAATACCAGGCTGTTTTCAGAACTATAGCTCTGTAGTAGTGCTTAAAGTCAGGAATGGTGATGCCTCCTGCAGTTCTTTTATTGAATAGGGTTGTTTTGGCTATCCTGGGTCTTTTGTTTTGCCATTTAAAGTTGATTATTATCCTTTCAAGGTCGGTGAAGAATTCTGGTGGGATATAATGGGGATTGATTGAATCGGTAGATTGCTTTTGGTAAGATTACCATTTTTACTATGTTTATCCTACCTATCCAAGAGCATGGGAGATATTTCCATTTTCTGGTATCTTCTTTACTTTCTTTCTTTAGAGTCACAAAGTTCTTATTATATAGATCTTTTACGTGTTTGGTAAGCGTTACCCAAAGATACTTTATGTTGCTTGTGGCTATTGTAAAGGGTGATGTTTCTCTGATTTCTTTCTTTGTCTCTTTGTCGTGTGAAAAAAGTAGGGCTACTGATTTTTTTGAGTTTATCTTGTATCCTGCTAGTTTGCTGAAGGTGTTTATCAGCTGTAGGAGTTCCCTGGTAGAGTTTATTGTGTCGCTTATGTAAACTATCATATCAGCTGCAAATAGAGACAGTTTGACTTCTTCCTTTCCAATTTGGATCCCCTTGATCTCCTTTTGTTGTCTTATAGCACAAGCCAGTACTTCTAATATGATATTGAAGAGATATGGAGAGAGAGGACAGCCTTGTCTTGTTCCTGATTTTAGAGGAATTGGCTTAAGTTTCTCTCCATTCAGTTTGATGTTGGCAATTGGTTTGCTGTATATTGCTCTTATTATGTTTAGGTATGTTCCTGTTATCCCTGACCTCTCCAAGACCTTTATCATGAAAGGGTGTTGAATTTTGTAGAAAGATTTTTCAGCATCTAGGGAGATAATCACATGGTTTTTCTTTTTCTGTTTGTTTATATGGTGGATCACCTTGATAGATTTTCGTATGATAAACCATCCTGCATTCCAGGGATGAAGCCTACTTGGTCACGGAGTATGATTTCTCTGATGTATTCTTGAATTCAGTTTGCCAGTATTTTATTGAGTATTTTTGCATCGATGTTCATCAGCGATATTGGTCTGCAGTTTTCTTTCTTAGTTGTGTCTTTGTGAGGTTTGGGTACCAAAGTTATTTTGGCCTTATAAAAAGAGTTTGGCATTGAACCTTCTGTTTC
This sequence comes from Phodopus roborovskii, assembly GCF_943737965.1. Lineage (NCBI taxonomy): Eukaryota > Metazoa > Chordata > Mammalia > Rodentia > Cricetidae > Phodopus > Phodopus roborovskii. The sequence continues at coordinate 50,178 of NW_026126789.1, read as the reverse complement.
TATATCTTGTGGATCAGTTTGAGGAGTAGTGGTATTAGTTCTTCCTTGAATGTCTGGTAGAATTCTGCCCTGAATCCATCTGGCCCTAGACTTTTTTTGGTTGGAAGGCTTTCGATGACTGCTTCTATTTCATTGCGGGTTATAGGTCTATTTAAGTTGTTTGTTCTTGATTTAATTTTGGTAAGTAAAAGTTATCCAGAAACTTGTCCATTTCCTTTGAATTTTCAATTTTTGAGGAATACAGATTTTCAAAGTATGACCTGAAAATTGTCTGGATTTCCTCTGTGTCTGTTGTTATGTTCCCCATTTCATTTCTGATTTTATTAATTTGCATGTTCTGTCTCTGCTTTTTCATTAATTTGGATAAAGGTTTGTCTATCTTGTTGATTTTCTCAGAAAACCAACTCTTTGTTGCATTGATTTTTTTTTTTTGTATTGTTTTCCTGGTTTCTATTTTGTTGATTTCATCCTTCAAGTTGATTATTTCCTGGCTTCTACTCCTTCGGGGTGAATTCGCTTCTCTGTTTTCTAAGGTTTTCAATTGGGCTGTTAATTCTCTTATGTGACTATCTTCTGTTTTCTTCATATGTGCACTTAATGCAATGAACTTCACTCTCAGCACTGCTTTCAAGGTGTCCCATAAGTTTGGGTATGTTGTATCCTCATTCTCGTTGAATATTAGAAAGTCTTTAATTTCTTTCTTTATTTCTTCTTTGACCCAGGAGTGGTTCAATTGCACATTGTTCAGTTTCCATGAGTTTGCAGGTTTTCTGCTATTTGTGGTGTTGTTGAATTCCAATTTTAAAGCATGGTGGTCTGATAAGATACAGGGGACTATTCCTATTCTCTTGTATCTGTTGAAGTTTGTTATGTCACCTAGTATGTGGTTGATTTTAGAGAAGGTTCCATGTGGAGCAGAGAAGAAGATATATTCTTTTGTCTTTGGATGGAATGTTCTATAGATGTCTGTTAATCCCAGTTGAGACATAACTTCTGTTAATTCTTTTGTTTCTTTGTTGAGTTTCTGATTTGTGGTTCTGTCTAGTGTTGAGAGTGGTGCATTGAAGTCCCCCACTATAAGTATGTGAGGTTTTATATGAGCTTTGAGTTTTAGTAGTGTTTCTTTTCACGAATGTGGGTGACTTTGTATTAGGGGCATAGATGTACAGAACTGAGACTTTGTGTTGATGGATTTCTCCTGCGATGAATATGAAATGACTGTCTTCATCTCTTTTGACTAATTTTGGTTTGAAGTCTAACTTGTTAGATATTAGGATAGCTAAGCCTGCTTGCTTCTTATTTCCTTTTGATTGGAAAATCTTTTCCAAACCCTTTACCCTGACGTAATGTCTACCTTTGAATCTTAGATGTGTTTCTTGTATGCAGCAGAAGGATGGATTCTGTCTTCGTATCCATTCTGTTAGCCTGTGTCTTTTTATAGGTGAGTTAAGACTATTAATGTTGAGGGTGAGTAAGGACCATTGATTGTTGATGCTTGTTTGATCTAGGTTTGTTGTTGGCAGTGATATTGTGAATATATTAGTTCTGCTTCACCCTTGGTTTCTAGTGTAGTTGGATTATCTGTTGTCTACATTTTTGCGGGCATAGTTACCTTCCTTGGGTTGGAATTTTCCTTCCAATACTTTCTGTAGGGCTGGATTTGTAGATACGTATTGGGAAAATCTGCTTTTGACGTTAAATATCTTGTTCTCTCCATCTACAGTGATTGGGAGTTTTGCTGGATATAGTAGCCTAGGCTGGCATCCGTGTTCTCTTAATACTTGTAGAACATCTCTCCAGGACCTTCTGGCCTTGTGGGTTTCCATGGAGAAGTCAGGTGTATTTTTGATAGGTCTGCCTTTATATGTTACCTGTCCTTTTTCCTTCGCTGCTCTTAATATTTTTTCTTTATTCTGTATGCTAGGTGTTTTGATTATTATATGTCAAGGGGTCTTTTTCCTTTGGTCCAGCCTATTTGGGGTTCGGTATGCTTCTTTTCCTTTCATGGGCATGTCCTTCTTCAAATTTGGAAAGTTGTCCTCGATGATTTTGTTGAATATGTTTTCGGCACCTTTGAGCTGGGCTTCCTCACCTTACTCTATGCCTATTATTCTTAGGTTTGGCCTTTTCATTGTGTCCCACATTTCCTGTATGTTTTTTGTTAAGGATTTGTTGGATGTATGATTTTCTTTGATCGATGAATCTATTTCTTCTAGTTTATCTTCTGCGCCTGAGATTCTCTGTTCCATCTCTTGAATTCTATTGGTTATGGTTGTGTCCATAGTTGCCGATTTTTTGCCCAGCTTTTCAATTTCCAGCATTCCTTCCATTTGTGTTGTCTTTATTTTCTCTATTTCAGTTTTCAAGTCTTGAACTATTTCCTTTACCTGCTTAATTGTTTTTTCTTGGCTTTCTGTACTTTCCTTAAGAAATTTGTTCATTTCTTCCATTTTTTTGTTTGTTTTTTTTCATCCATTTCTTTAAGGGATTTTCTCACATCTTCTTTGAGGGTCTCTATCATTTTTATGATGGTGATTTTTAAGTCATACCCTTCTGCTTCCTCTGCTTTGTTGTTGTGTTCCATTCTAGTTGGTGTAGTTTCCCTAGATTCTGGTGGTGTCATGCTTGTCTTTCTGTTGTTAGGTGTTCTCTTGTATTGCCTTCTTCCCATAGCTTCTTCCAGTAGGTGTTGGTTGGGTTTCCCCCTCTCTCTATGATACTTCCCCAATGGGCTTATGTGGGTCTGTGATTCAATATCTGTAGCTCTGTGTGGTCCAAACTCTCTTCGAGGTTTCTCCGCAGACAGGAATCCAAGGATGGTGTCAAGGATGAGGATCCAGAAGAAGATGCCAGCAGGTACTCACAGTGGTCCTCTGGCCAATAGCTCTGTCCAATAGCTCTGTCCAATAGCTCTGCCCAGTAGCTGGTGGAAGAGGACAAGGGCTGAGCTGGAACTTGAGAAGGTTTTGCAGGATAGTTGGATCTCCCTGGAAACTGGCGCTCTCCAGCTGAGACCTCTTTCTTTGGCAGAGGCCAGGATTTGGTGATCAAGGATGTTGCCTGCAGGAACTCAGAGTAAACCCGCAGAGATAGGCGGATCTCTGGGAGGGGCCCGGGACTCCAGCAGAGGACTGGAGGCAGGGTCAGAATCCAAGCTGGTGGAAATTATGGGTGGTCCCAAGTGGATAGTCAGGTCTCCTTTGTTCAGAGTTGCTCAGAGAAGTCTCCGAAGTAGGGTTGACTGTTGGCTCCACCCTCTGTCCCAGTGCTCAACCAGTTTGGCAGGACCATGTGTGGGGTAGGGCACAGGGTAGGGGGGGTAGTCTGGCCTTGGGGATGGGTGGGGGTGTATCAGAGCTCCAAGGGTGCTCTAGATGGGGACCTGAGACAGGAGCAGCAGGATCAGGGGCCAACCCAGGGAATTCGGGTGGGGGAGGGGGAAAAGAGATTGTAGGGGAAAGACAGCCCTGATTGGGCCCAGACTCACCTCTGGCCAATAGCCAGCAGAAGAGGACAAGGGCTGAGCTAGAACTTGAGAAGGTTTTGCAGGATAGTTGGATCTCACTGGAAACTCTAGATTTTTAAATATAGCATTAATTTGGGTCAATTAGAAATTATAAAAACCTTAACAATTTTCTTTCTTTCTTTCTTTATTTTATATAACCAAGTCCATTTAAATGAAAACAAATATTTATAGACAATATTTGCGAATTTGGGCGTCGTTCTTTCCAAACTACTTCCTGCTGGAAAGGGGCACAGACATGGGGGATTCTAAGAAGATGTAGAAATCCTGGCTGTAGTCTGTAAGGCTGCTTTGTCCAGCTGTTTTGAATGTAGGATCACCTGGTACTCTTTTTCAGGCAGTCTGGCTTTATCAAACCACATTAGTCTGGAAGGAATCCACAGCTTTGCATTTTCTGTGGAAACAAAAATAGAAATCCTACTCCCCAGTAACTTGTCCTTGAACTTAAATTTTGGAGTCAAAGCATTTTTTTAATTTAATTTATTATTTTACATGTCGATCGCAGTTCCCTCTCCCTCCTTTATTCCCTTTCTCCCCCCCTCACTTTCCAACCTCCCTTCCTTTTACCCTCTCTGCCCTCTCACTTGCACCCTAACCACCCTTCCCTCCCACCCCCACCCCAATTCCATATGAAGGGGAATGCCATCCAGTTGGGGTCATGTAAATCTGACAGGTCATGTGAAGTAGGGACTGGGGCTTCTCTCCTGTCTCTAGGTTAAGGCAGTTATCCCTCCATGGGGGATATGTTCACAAGGTCCTTTGGTGCACCAGGGATACATCTTGGCTCCACTGTCTGAGGTCCCTTAGACTGTTCAGTCTTTCTGGCTGAGACCCATATTCAGCGGGGCCTGAGTCAGTCCCATGCTGGCTTCCCAGCTATCAGTCTGGTGGCCCATTATCTCTTCCTTGTTCACGTAAGCTGTCTCTATGTGTTTCTGCTGCCTGGTCTTGTCCTCTCCATCTGCTTCTGGGTTCTAGCTCGACTCAGTGTTTATGTATGTGTGTTTGCTCCTGTTTCCAATAGGTATTCCATGAGGGCTCCATGGATAATTGTTGATCTCACTCTCCGGGAAGGGCATTTATGGTAGCCTTTCCATGGATGCTCATATTGTTAGTTGGTGGCAGTCTTGTAGTTCTCTAGTCCTTTCTTTGTGTTCAGTTTTCTTTTCAAACCAATATTGGCTCCCTCTTTTATGTTCTCTCTCTCTCTCTCTCTCTCTCTCTCTCTCTCTCTCTCTTCTCTCCCTGTCTTCTATTCTTAACCAGGCTATATCTTCCTGGTTGCACGTGTTTTCCTTTCCTGCCCCTCGTTTTCTCCTACTTCTCTCTCCTTTCACTGCCCCCATTCCTGCCACTTCCCCTGTGCTCCGGGAGACCTAACAGCATCTTAACCATTTTCATTTCCTGTGTGTTTGATAAATGTGTATGGTTATTTTTTTTTTTTTTTCTTAATGATAGGGTTTCAAAGTAGCAATGGTTCTAGTCATGGAAGTCACTCTATTGACAAGGCTAGCCTTGAATAGACAGAGATCCACCTTCCTCTACAACCCTTGTTCTGGGATTCAATCTCACTACCTCATCTTCCTGGTGTATATCTAGTTTAAAAAGTATCCGTTTCGATCTTCATGATCTATAATTGTGTTTGAGAGTGAGCTAGGTAGAGTGTTACTACCATGCTTAAAGATTTCTGTTGAGTTCGTAGAAATTACTTAGGAGAGAAAACAAGGACCTCCTCAACCCATGTGGAAAACTGAGCCTGTTACCATTCTTGCTTCAACATTATGGAATTCTTTCTTCTTTGCCTGCCACTCCCAGGAAAGGAGCTGTGAATCAAGCCACTACACAGACTAATGATTTTGACTCTGTTACAGAAAGCAACTTTTCCCAACTCTGGCCCTGCTAAATGCAAAGTGGCTGTCCATGGCTTGACTCCTCCACTGGTGGCCAAGGTTTCAGGCCCTAGAGATCATGGACACCCTGCCATTCCACAGAATCCAAGAGGCCAGAAACCACCACCACTTCCTGCAGATGCTCGACAGTATGTCCCATCAAAGGGATGTGCTGGCCCAAGGTTTCCTCCAAAGTCAGGTAGGCTTTTTAAAAGGCCCTTATATGAATAAATATGTATCTGTGTGTTCCTTCATGTTTGGTTCCTGTTACGATGAGAAACACTGGCCAGAAGCAACTTGAGGGAGAAAGGGTTGTCATGGCTCACAGGTAACAGTCCAGCAGCAAAGAAGTCAATGTTTCACCTTGAACTACCTTAGGGAATTTTGAATTTTAAATGTACTGTGATAGTTCAGAAGATCAGCAAATTTACAAGCACTTTTTTTTCTCCTCAAGGCAGGGTTTTTCTATAACTTTTGAGCCTGTCCTGGAATTCACTCTGTAGACCAGGCTAAGCTTGAACTCACAGAGATCCACCTGACTCTGCTTTCCAATTTTGGGATTAAATGCCTGTGCCACCAATACCTAGCTACAAGCAGGTTTCAGGCCCAAATTATGCGTATACCATTTTATAGAAATGTGTACTGAGGCTGATATTTACATTAATTATTTATATTTTGTCTTTAGATTACTGGCTAAAGTGCTTAAAAGTATTTCTTCTGGGTAGTTCGTCCCACATTATCATATTTAAAATCTAAGATCACATTAATTATTTGCTGAAATCATTGAAATTTCTTCTTACACTTACATTTTAAAATAAAAGTATTTTTTTCTTTTATAGCATACTTTCCCCTTTGGAATCAGAAGTTTCTACACAATAAATCATGTTTTAAAGTAATAGAGAAGAACCAGCTTAGTTATCCCTGCCTGTTCTCTTCCCTCATATCTATTCTTAACCTTCCAAGAGTATGACATGTATTTTCTTTCGGAAGTTTTGTAGTTGTTCTTGTCATTACAGAAAAATTTATTTAGGATATCATGCCAGGATCACTGATTTCAATGTTACTCTTGAAAGTTTTACTACATTGAAATCTGTTCTACAATATGTCTTGAGTGTATTGAGATCAAGAGTAGCTGCTAAGACAGCACAAAGACATCTGAAATTGGTGGTGGTGTTCTTATGAATCCCATGTAGGTAAGAAGTCCACTTTAAATATCAAGATTATTTGTAAGATCAAATATTGTGGTGTGAGTTTTGTACCAGTATGGGCTGTAGTTTGTGGTTTACCATGTGTGCCATACAGGATTTCAACCTCCACTGTCGTTTACTCATCTCTTGCAACAGGGTAGAATGTGTACAAACTGAGGGGCTTTCCATTTTCCCTTCTCCCAACTTCTGGGTTCTTCTCCCCACTCTCTCTTTTGAGAAGTAGAAATGAACTCTCTCCAGACTTGATTCTGCCTTCCAAACAATCTTCCCCAGAACCTCCACAAACACAGGAGACCTGACCATTTCTATGGCGGTCATTTCTTCTCATTTTCAGTTCAAGATCACTTTTGTTACTTATGTGATTATATTGTTGCTCAAATTGCAGCTTAATGGAAACATATTGTCAGGATAGTAGTTTGTAGAAAAGATGATTTAAATATGAATCTTATGAGTGAATTATTTCCACTTCATTTTATTCTGCATAATGTATTTTACTTTGATTATGTCATCCATAATTGTGGAAGTTTTATACAGGCAATCTCATAATTGATGTATCTTAAACTCAAAAAGCTGTTTCTTTATACCAGAAATGTGTTCACCATGATTTTAGGCAAAAGTAAAGGTAACTGTGTGTTTAATCAAATGAATTTTAATTTATTTAAAGCATTGTTTGTCTTTGGTATTACTGAACCCAGCCAGTTTCCCATAAACATTTTCCACTAAATTAGTCTTTTCAGCTTTGCAAAAAATTAGTCCTTCAAAAGAGAAGTTTGTGGGGGGCTGGACTGATGGTGAATCATTAGTTAAGACTGGAATCTAGTGCAGATAAGAGGACATGGTCTTGGTTCCTAACATCCACATGGCAATTCCAATCCCAGGAAAACCAATGGCCTCTTTTACCTACAATTTCACAATGTATGTATGTGGTGCTTACCCATACATATAGTGTACAGATATTCATGAAGTACACTAGGCATGCCTGTAATGTACCAGGTATTCATTGTTGCAAAAGGCATACACGTAGTGCACTAAGCATGCAAGTAGAGCACAGGCATGCATGCAATGCTATGTACAATATGCTTGCCCATGTTATACATCATGCATGATATGTACCAGCATGTATGTAATGCTCTATACAGGTATGTAGTTCATGGTTGTGAGTATATAGTCCAGAGGCATGCAAGTACACAAAATACTTGCATACATAAATTACAGAAAAAAAAACTAAAAATAACAAAACAACATAAATTAACATAAAATATTTTTTTTTCTTTTTTGTTTTAACGTAAATTAACTCATTTATTAGAGGCAGGGGTTTCCAAGCAATAGCATTTCTACTGGTCTTTCAGTTCCTTCAGTCCTCTGATGGCAGACTTCACTGTGACTGCAGAAATAGTGTTGTGAGTCTAGGCCCCACCTGCCACTATATTCATGCAGGAACCACAGTGCCAGATGCCAACTGCTCATCTCTTCATCGTGGTCTTGCCACAGAAGGAGCAAGTGTACTTGGCGTGCTGGCTGATTTCAATTTTCTTCACCATTTTCAGGAGGGAGGCACCATAGTGGGTCCCGTATTTCCCGATGATCCCGACCATCTTGGTGCGTTTAGCCATGTAGCTGGAACCTAAGCCCAAGCCCGGAGAGCACATTTTTCTTTTTTCTTTTAATTTCTTTCTATTTATTTATTTAATTATTTATTTTGAGAAATGGGACAGGGTTTTTCTTTGGCTTTGGAGGCTGTCCTGGAACTAGCTCTTGTTCATGACGTTGGTCTCAAGCTCATTTAATCTGCCTGCCTCTGCCTCCCAAGTGCAGGGATTACAAGCATGCACCACCACTGCCTAGCCAACATTTGTGGATTTTCTGATTTGAGTATCTTACAAAGTATGCACCCTACTACTTTTAGTTAGATATAAATGACCCAAAATAAAGCAATACATTTTAAAACCTTAAATATGTTTTATACTTGAAAGAAAGACAGGATATTGTCTAATGACGAATTTCAGGATTTTCTTTTGTCCACTGACTAGTTTTAAGGTTCAAAACCAATGGGTGTGTGTGTGTGTGTGTGTGTGTGTGTGTGTGTGAGAGAGAGAGAGAGAGAGAGAGAGAGAGAGAGAGAGAGAGAGAGAGAGAGACAGATATACAGAGAGAGAGCATGCACAAGCAGACACAGGCACACCCAATTTTGTGCTAAATGTATGATGATTAGTTAACAGCTGTAAGATAATTTTTCTACAGTAGGTTATTTAGAGAGCTCAGGGTCTCAGGCTGACACAGTGAGTAATTCCCCTATATCCTGGAAGTTCTACTGACTGGTTTCTTATATAATTTCTGGTTCTCTTATTTTGACTTTCTAGTTATTGATTTGTTTGTTTCTTAGAGACAGGGTTTTTGTGTGTGTAGCTTTGATTGTCCAGGCACTTGCTGTGTTGACCATGCTTGCCTTGAATTTGGAGCCATTCCTGTTTCTGCCCATGGAGTGCTGGAATTAAGGGCATGAATCTCTACATCTTTTGTTTTATTCTTAATGTGTGAAATGTTGATTGTTTTCTGTGGGTTGGGTTGAGAGAGCTGACACCATGTAACTGTCCTAAGGCACCTCTTTCTGAGGTAGGGAGTTGAAGTTTCTCCAGACTGGTGTTCATGTTCTTGGTCTTGCGTACTGATAGGAATGGAGGTTGAGACCTAACTAATGAATTTCCCATCAGGGGGTTGAATCAGTGATTTTTCTCTATTCAGTTGGATTTTGCATAGGTGTCAAGGGACAGCATAAGAACTCATTCTCTTGCACAGAGCTGTGATAGTGACTAGAATGGTTCCCTAGTGTCATTGGGAAAAGTCAGTGGTCAGGAGGTGTTTCTGCTCCAGACAGGAAGCTAAGCTTTGTGTTGAACACACGGTTTCCCCCTGTTCTGTTTCTACATTTTTACAACATGTATTTCTACCTCATCATTCCCATTTTATTCTTGATTGAGCAGATTTAAAAGAACTTATGACTGGTAATTATTTACAATAAAGTTTTATATTGAAACTTTTGTAATCTTGACATCATTAAATCTCTGTTTCAACCCGTTTTGCTTCTTTCTCTTCCTGGACCACTATTTTACTGTCTGTTAGCTATTTCTATTCCCAAAATGCTATTAATTTTACCATGCATAGAAGCATGCATACTTGTTCTATATCTGACCTAAAATTTACAATTCAAGAAATCGAACTCATGATTTAAAGGCTAATTCTGGCCTGAAGTAATCACATACTAAATTTCAGTCCCTTTCTCTGTGAATCCTAGAGACCAAGTTTTATGCTATGTCATCATTTGCTCTTAGCATCAAGACAAGAGCCTGAAAACACATTTAGTTTCCCTTACACTTTGGGTAATTGAAGTAATAATGGGAAGGGTGAAAGCTCAAGGAATTGAATTGCGCATTTTTTTGACCAATACAAATGTATAATCATAGGTTACATGAGTAACATTCTCTGCTTTATCTGCCTTTAAAAACAAAACATAAAAGCAATATATAATCCTTAGAAAGTTAGACAATGGTAGATACAATGGAAAGCATCTGTTCAGAAGCAATGTTAACAACTCTTCAGAGGATGCTGCCATGTGGCTTTTGTCCTTCAACTGCCTTTTTAAATATAGATTCTTATATTGACAGCATATTATATATTTATATATATCCATGAACATATTTTTATATTATTTTTTTTTCATTTCACAGTCCATAGAAATTTTTTTTTTTTTTTTTTTTTTTTTGGTTTTGGGGGTGGGGGGGTTTTTTGGGTGTTTGGGGTGTCTTGTCGCGGGGCCCCGGTTTTTAATTTTTTTCCCGGACAACATATTCTTCTCACTCTCCTTCTGCACAATGACGCACTTCCACCAATAAGGCCATACCTCCTAATAGTGCCACTCCCTTTGGGAGCCATTTTTTCCCAAACCACCACAGTTGGCATCTCACACAGATTGTGAGACACATTTCCTCCGTCTCTTTTTGTAGGCAGGACTACTTGTAAGGTTAAGCTTTTGTTGCTGAGTTGGTCTCTCAGTCCCTCAATTTGAAGCCTCACCTGATTATAGCAAATGGCCGGTACAGGATCTGGATCCCTTAACTGTGGTCAGACTTGTAGTTTCCTGGGAGTTTCTATTGCACTAGATTTCTTGTTCATCCCTGACATTTCCACACACAATCTTCAAATTGCTTAGGGTCCAGCTGGAAAGGTCAGCAGCACATGACAAAAGAATATCTGTTCTGTCTCCCTCTGCTTTGAGAATCCTAATGAGGAACACTATTGTATTTGTGTCAATTTATTCTCTTCCCTGGCATGGGGAGTGGAACATGTCAGTGCCATTTGGATCTGAAAATGGTCTAGGAATAAAATAAAACTCATCAAGTTTTCCTGGTTTAATTTTCCTGTCTAGATAGGCCAGTATCCTCTACTTTGGAATCCGGGAAGAGTGCCAGCAAACATAACCCTGGGGTAAGTATTGGACATTTAAATCTACCCGTGGATCCACAAGGAGTTTCTTGATTTGATTAGAACAAGACAGAGCTCTTCTACTGTATGATATCTCCATATTTATGAAATATACCTGAACTTAGCATTAACCCTTTCATTGTTGGCTTATAACCTGGGAAATTGTACAGATCACAGGCCAGGTATTGATGGTCCATGTAATCCTAGCATTTAGGCAGAAGGATGGCAATTTGAAAGCTAGTTTGTTTTGTATAAGCAGATCTTGTCTCAAAAAACTACACAGGCTGGAGAAATGGCTTAGAGGTTAAGAGCCTTGCCAACTCTCGTAGAGGACCTGGGTTTGTTTCCAAGCACCTGAGTGATGGCTCCCAATACTTAACTCCTGTTTCAAGAGATCTGAAGCCCAAGTCTATCCTTCCAGAACACTAGATGTGTGTAGTATGCAGACATACATGATGGCAATATACCAATTCATGTGTAATTTAAAAGAACACTAAAATAAGGTACCTAATACTTTAAAAAGTTCAACGTTTAGATGAATTTCAAAATTTATTTGCATGCTGTACACTATTTCAGATATTTCTTCCTTGATACCTTATTTGAATCTTAAAGTTTATTTTCGTTTTCAAATATAGCATTAATTTTGGCCATTTTTAAAAATCAACATCTTTACCATTTTCCTTTTATTGGTGTTTTTTTGTAAAAGTTTCTTTTATTTGTATGTTCCCCCCCCCCTGGAGATAGGGTTTTCCAGAATCTATGGAGCATGTCCTCGAACTCAGAACTCACACTTTTCACCAGATTGGCCTCGAACTGGCAGAGATCCACCTACCTTTGCTTTCTGAGTTCTGTTATTTAAAACCTGTGCTACCACCCCATGATACATTTCTATTTTTAGAGAGTCTGTTTTGATATGCTTGAACTGTACTTGCATTTTAGGATGAGTGTTACTACCTATCATGCTTAAAGATTTCTCCTGAGTTATTTAAAATACTTAGGATAACAAATAAGGGGCTCCTACCCTTCTGTGGAAAACTGCCTGTTCTCATGCTTTCTGGAGTTCCATGTACTGCTTTCTTTTACGCCTTTCACATCCAGTAAAGGATCTGTGAATCAAACAATTTCACTGACTGTTGATTGCCACTCTGTTACAGAAATCAACTTTTCCCAATTCTGGCTATGCTGGATGCAAAGCTTCTGGACAAGACTTGAATGTTCCACTGGTTCCTGAGGTCAGACCCCCCAGAGGCCCTGCCTTCCCAGGGGATCCAGGTTGCCATGTTCTGCCTCCAGGAAACATCTATGGAGATGCTCCACAGTATGATCCACCAAGGGACTTCCCAGGCCCACCATTCCCTCCTATGCCAGGTAGGCTTTTTTAAAGGACCATGTATGTGCATCAGTGTTTATCAGTGCTTCCTTTCAAGTTCGCTTCCTGTTAGTGTAAGAAACACTGGCTGGAACTAACCTGAGGAGGAAAGGGTTTATATGGCTCACAGGTCACTATTCAGCAAGAAAGGAAGTCAATCCACCCTAGGTAATTAGAATTTAATATGTCCAGTGTTAGATCAGATAATCAATAAATTCACAAGCACATTTTCCTTGTTTTATTCCTCTAGGCAGGGTTTCTCTATAGCTTTGGAGACTTTCCTGAAAATCATTGTGCAGACTAGACTAGCCTTGAAATCACAAATATCCACCTGTCTCTGCTTCCCAAATGCTGGGTTTACAGTCTTGAGGCACAAATGTCCTGCTACAAGCAGTTTCACCTTAAAATATTTGTATTTTATTTGACAGAAATGTTTTGAGGCCATTATAGTAATTAATTATAGTTGTTTTTCTTAAGATATCTGACTAAAATATTTTAAATCATTTCTCCTGTGTAGTAGTTCCTACAGGATCATATTTAAAATCTGAGACCATAGCTATTAGTTGAATTCATTGAAATATTTTCCTACCATTACATTTTAAAAGAAATGTAATGTACTGCTTTTACATCATACTTTCTCCTTTGGAATCATGAGTTTCTACACAGTTAATTATGTTTTTAAGTAATAGATAAGAACCAGCTTAGTTGTCCTAGGTATCTCTCTCTCTCTCTCTCTCTCTCTCTCTCTCTCTCTCTCTCTCTCTCTCTCTCTCCCTTTCTGTCCTCACCTCTGCTCTTAAACTTCTATTGGAATGGCATGAGTTTTGTTTGGGAAGTATTAAGTTAGTCCTTGGCATTAGAGGAAATGTTTCTATTAGGATATCAGTTCAGGATCACTGATATGCATGTTAAGTTTGAAAGTTTTACTCCATGGAAAAGCTGTTTTACAGTAAGTGTGGATTGCATTGAGATCTTTTTATCTGCCAAGTTAGGACAAACAAACCCGAAAGTGTTGTTGATGTTCTTATTATTCCTAAGTAGATAAGAAGTCCAATTTTGAAGGTCAAGTTTTATATGTGAGAACGAATATTGTGATGTGAGTGTTTGGATAACAGAGTAGGGGCTGGAGTTAGTGTTTCAATAAGTGTACAGTACAGGATTTCTTCTACCATTGTCTTTTACCCATCTCTTTGAGCAGGGAGAAATGTGTATGAACCAAGGTGCTTTCCACCTTATCTTCACCCAAGAGTTGGGTTCTTTCCCCCACTCCCATATCCTCCAGAAAACATCTATGGTGATCAATGTGGCTATTTTCCTACAAGAATCTTCCCTGGTCCACCATTTCCCCCAATGGCAGGTAAGCTTTTTTAATGGTTCTTGTGTATGTCAATGTTTATCTGTGTTTTCTTCAAGTTTGCTTCCAGTTACTGTGTTAAAACTATCCTTAACCAACTTGAGGTTGTAAGGGTTTATATGGTTCACAGGTTATATCCCAGCCACAAGGGAAGTCAAGGCTTCCCTTGACTTAGGGAATTTTGAATTTTGATTGTTTTTTGATAGGTCAGAAAAATCAGCAATTTTACCAGAGGGTTGGTTTTTTTGTTTGTTTGTTTGTTTTGTTTTCCTCAATTCAAGGATTTGCTATCACTTTGGAGCCTGTGTTGGTCTGCTTACCTTCCAAATTAGTACAAACACACCTGAAACTGATGGTGAAGTTATTATTTTTCCTAACTAGGTGAGAAGTATTTATTTGGGAGTTGAAATATGTTGGTGTTAGTGTGTGGATATCAGGATATGGGCCTGACTTAGTGGTTGAACAAGTGTGTAGTATGTGGTTTCAACTTGCATTGTCCTTTACCCATCTCTTCCAACAGGAAGAAATGCATACGAACCATGGGGATTTATACCTTACCTTCCTATAAGAGCTGGGTTCTTCCCCCCACCACCATATCCTCCAGAAAATCTCTATGGAGATCCAAGACATTGCATTCCACCATGGGATTTTGCTAACCCAACTTTTCATCCATTTCCAGGTAGGCTACATGAAAGTCCACGTATGACTCAATATTTATCAGCTTTTGTTCAAGTTTGGTTACTATTACTGTGAGAAACATAGGCCAGAACAATCTTCGGGAGAATAGTGTTTATATAGCTCACATGTTACAGTCTATAGTAGGTACTAAACTAGCTAACATTCAGAAAGAATAAAATTCAGAAATTTAAATTTTCATTGTGTATTTGTTGAGTTATTTATTAGGGAAATTTTTACGTAATAGTATATTCTATATGCTGAGGGCAAGGTTGGCACAGGTAGAAGGATGGAACTGGGTGGTGCATCCTGAGTTGTTTCCTTAGGCTGACAGGGCTGAATAGGTCAACATCACCCTGCAAAAGGATATCTGTGCTGTTTAAATTTCTCCTAGTCTGAGGCTGCTTTTGGCACCCTAATGAAGTATATTATTGTATTTAAGTCGCATTGTTCTCTGTACCTGCAAGGGGAGTGGGATATATCAGGGCCATTTGCATCTGTTAATGGTCTGGGAATAAAATTAGTACTCATGTAGCTTTTTTTGGGGGGGGTGTAATTTTTGTCTAGATGGGCCAGTACCTTCCACTTTGGAATCCGGAAAGCATGCCACCAAACATGATACTGGGGTAAGTATTGGAAATTGAATTCTACCTGTGGATCTACAACTAGTTTCTTGGTTTTATTAGAACAAGGCTTGAGCTCTTCTACTTTGTTATATTAATAAAATGCACTTGCACTTAGATTAACACATTCTTTATTGATTTGTAACCTTCTGTGAAATAGTATGGAGCACAAGGCAGGTTTTGATGGCCCATGTAATCCTATCATTTTGGCAGGCTGAGGCCAGGCATGGTAATTTGAAAGCCAATGTGGACTATATGACTATATGAACTAGCATTTGCCTCAAAAAAATATAAGCTTTAGAAATGCATACACTTTAAGAACACTGGTGGCTCTCCTACATTACCTGGATTTGATTCCTAGCACCTGAGTGTGGGCTCACCACCCTTCTTAACTCCATTTTAAGACATCTGAAATTGTATTCTATCCTTCCAGAATATTGAATGTATAGAGTATGCAGATATGCATGCAGAAAAAAACACATTCCAGTAAGATGAAAAAGTATTAAAATAAACAAACAAAAGAAAGAAACCTGATATCTCCCACTTTATGAAGTACAACATTTAGATGAACTTCCAAGCTTTTTTATGTACTATACACTATTTCAGATATCTTAAAAAGTGTCGTTTTTTGATGTAGCTGAACTGTGTTTTTGTTTTAGGGTGAGCTAGGTAGATTGTTACTAATATGCTTAAAGATTTCTGTTTAATTAGTAAAATTAATTAGGATATCAAATAAGCTGATCCTACACACATGTGGGAAACTCAAACTGTTCACAGACTTGCTGGAATGTCATGGACTTCTTTTTCTTTGCCTGACACTCCCAGTAAAGGAGCTGTGTCAAGCCACTTCACTGACTGCTGATGTGGATTATCATTCTGTTACAGAAGGAAACGTTGCCCACCACTAGACCTCCTGAAAACAATGCAGCTGGTCATGGCTTGACTCCTCCACCTGTTCCCAGGCTTAGAGGCCCTAGAGGCTCTAGAGGTCCTAGAGGCCCTGCCTCTCAATATGATCGAAGAGGCCGGATCCCACCACCTCCTCCTCCAGGAAACATCTGTAGAGGTCCTGGACAGTATGTCCCACAAAAGAAATTTGCAGGCCCACAGTTTCCTCCAATGTCAGGTAGGCTTATCTAAAAGTCTCTGTATGTGTCCATTTTTATCTATTCTCTCCTTCAAGTTTGATTCCTGTTACTGTGAGAAACACAGACCAGAACCAACTTAAGGAGGAAAACATTGCATGGGATCACGGGTTACATTTCAGCAGCAAAGGATTTCAAGGCTTCAACTTGATCCATCTTATGGAATGTTGAATTTGAACTGTGTTATGATAAGCCAGAAGATCAGTAAAATTACAAGCTGTTTTTTGTTTATTTGCTTGTTTTTGTTGTTGTTTTTACCTCCACATTGCAGGGTTTCTCTAGCTTTGGAGCCTGTCTTGGAACATTCTCTGTAGATGAGGCTTCCCGTGAGTAATGGAGATCCACCTGTCTCTGCTTCCCATGTACTGGGATTAAATTCAAGTTTAAAATATACCCAGAAGCAAATAGTATTAGGATTAAAACTATGTGTGTTTCATTTGATAGTAATGAATTGAGGCCATTATTTCAAATAATTATTAAATATGGACTTACGATTATAGACTAAAGTGTTTCACAGTATGACTTCTAAGCAATAGTTTTCACATGATCGTGTTTAAAATCCAAAATCAGTTTATTATTTGGTGAATTCATGAAATTCCTTTATACACTTACATTTTAAAATAAATGTAATTAGTTGCTTTTACAGCATAATTACCCCTTTGACATCATGTGTGTGTACACAGTAAGTCATGTTTTCAAGTACTAGAAAAGAACAAGCTCAGTTGTGCTTGGTGACTTATCTCTGCCATGGCCTCTAGTCTTAAGCTCCTTGGAGAACGATATTTGTTTTTTGAGTGAATTTATTCCACTGGCATTATAGGAAATTTCTCTTGTCGAATGTCAGGTCGATATTATCATAGGACTGTTAAGTATGAAAGTTTTACTGTATTGAAATCTATTTTAAAATAGGCCTCCAGCATATTGAGATCTGGCATAGCTACAAGATTGGACAAATACAACTGAAATCATTGGCGATGTTCTTACTTATTAATCATATGTAGCAAAGAAGTCCATTTTTCAATGTAAAGATTTGTTTGTAAATCAAGTATTATATGAGTGTTGACATATTACCACAAGGGCTGGAGCTATTGGTTTAATAAGTGTAAGGTATAGGGTTTTACTTTCCGATGACCTAGACCCATCTCCTGAAATTGAGAAAAGTGCATGAACCTATGGGCTTTCAAAATTTCCTCAACAAAAGTGCTGCATTTTCCCAAACCCCCACATCCTGAGTGTAGAAATGATCTCCCTCCAGAATCAATTCCACTTTCCCAACATGCACATGAAACTCCATCCTACACCAGGACCTCCTGAAACACAAGGAGACCTGGCAATTTCCATGACAATAATTTATTGTCATTTGCACTCTGACAACTGCTGTTCGTTCTGTGACTCTGTTGTGGTTCAGAAGGAAGCTTAATACAATTAAATTTCAGAATAGTATTTTGGAAAGAAGGATGATTTAAATACTATCTTTGAGTAAGTTATTTCCATTTATTTCACTATGGATAGTAACATTTACATTGATTATTACCTCTTATATGATGAAGGGAGTTAGGCATACAGTCTTAGTGATGAGGATACCTTAAACTCTAACCTCTGTCTCTTTACACCAGGAATGTGTAGAACATCTGGTTGTAGACAATTGTAAAAGTAACTGTAGCTACAATCAATCAAATTTTAATTGAAGTAAATTCTTATTTGGCAGTGTTAATATTAAAACCAGCTTGTGTCCCATAAACATGGTTCCATAAATGAGTACTTTTTACTATGTAGTTCCAGAGGGAAGGGTCTGAGCTGGATAAATGGTGGATCACTGGTTAATACTGGCTCCTCCACAAGAACTGAGGACTTGGCCTTTGTTCCCAGCATCCACATATAGCTATAGTGCAAGGCAATACTCTCTGTTGGGATGGTAGTACTCCCTGTTAGCAGCATATCTTGGCAGATATACCATGACTGGGGCATCCCTAGTATCTTCTTTCTGTGTATCACATTCATGTGTGATGTATGAGAAGGCCAGAACTGGGCATCAAAGCCCCTGGAAGTGCTGTTACAGATGGTTGTGAGCTGTTGTATTGTTGCTGGGAATTAAACACAGGTCCTAAGGAAGAGCAGCCTGTATCCTTAAACACTGAACCCATTTATCCACACCATTCATGTTGATAATATTTTAGGAGTGCCACCTAATGTGTGTGTGGAAGGGTAATTGTGGTGACATAGTAATGGTTTCCTATATTTGGCCATAGTACAAACTGTCCTTTGCTCCCTAGGTATCATCTCATTGGTCTCTATTTGCAGATGATATGATAGTTTACATAAGTGACACAATAAACTCTACCACGGAACTCCTACAGCTGATAAACACCTTCAGCAAACTAGCAGGATACAAGATAAACTCAAAAAAGTCAGTAGCCCTACAATTTTCAGACGACAAAGAGACAGAGAAAGAAATCAGAGAAACATCACCCTTTACAATAGCCACAAGCAACATCAGGTATCTTGGGGTAACATTTACCAATCAAGTGAAAGACCTATATAATAACTTGGTCGCTCAAAACAAAGAAATTAAAGATACCAGAAAATGAAAAGATCTCCCATGCTCTTAGGTAGGATAAACATAGTAAATATGGCACCTACAGATTCAATGCGATTCCCATTAAAATCCCACCACAATTCTTCACTGACCTTGAAAGGATAATAATCAACTTTATGTGGAAAAACAAAATCCCAGGATAGCCAAAAAAAAAAAAAAAAAAAAAAAAAAAAAATACAATAAAAGAACTTCAGGAAGCATCACCATTCCTGACTTTAAGCTCTACTACAGAATTATAGTTCTGAAAACAGCCTGGTATTGGCATAAAAATAGACAGGTAGACCAATGGAATCTAATTGAAAATCCTCATATTATCCCACATACCTATGAACACCTGATTTTTGACAAAACAGCAAAAATTATACAATGGGAAAAGGATAGCATCTCCAATAAATGGTGCTGGCACAATTGGATGAGGATGTGTAGAAGACTACGGATAGAACCATGTCTGTTGCCATGCACAAAATGCAAGTCCAAATGGATCAAAGACCTCAACATCAATCCAACCACATTGAACCTCTTAGAATAGAAAGTAGGAGGTATCCTTGAACAAATTGGTATAGGATACCACTTCCTGAATGGGGCACAGAAACTGAGACGAAAAATTAATAAATGGGAACTCTCCAAACTTTCTGTAAAGCAAAGGACACAGTGGACAAGACCAAATGGCAGCCCACAGAATGGGAAAGATGTTCACAAATCCTATATCCCACAAAGGGCTGATCTCCAAAATATGCAAACAACTCAAGAAACTAGTCAACAAAACACAAAATGAGCCTATTAAAAAATGGGGTACATAACTGAAGAAAGAATTCTCAATAGGGGAAATCAAAAAGGCTGAAAGACACTTAAGAAAGTGCTCCACATCCTTAGCTATCAGGGAAATGCAAATCAAAACAACATTGAGATACCTGTTGTTGTTATGCCTGCATTCTCAGTATTGGGGATATCTTAACAACTATTATCTATTTCATTAGTCCAGGAATGTGTAGAAACATGTGGTTCCAGACAAACGTATAGGTACCTGCAGGTATAGCCCCTCAAAATTTAATTGAAGTAAAGTCTTATTTGGCAGTGTCCCATCAACATGGTTCCATAATGAGTACGTTTTATTCTGTGCTTCCAGAGGGCAGGGTCTGTGGCTGGAAAAAAATGGTAGGTGACTGGTTAATACTGGCTCCTCCAGCAGAACTGAGGACTTGGGCTTTGTTCCCAGCATCTACATAGAGCTTCGGTGCAAGGCACTTTTCTCTTTTGGGCTGTAAGTACGCCCTGTTAGCAGCCCTCCTTGGCAGCTATCCCATGATTGTGGCAATGCTTCCATCTTATTTCTGTGTATCACGCTCATGTGTGACACATGTGAAGGACATAAGAAGCCTTCAGAGAACCTGGATTTGCAGATACAGATGGCTGTCAGCTGCTGTGTAGTTTCTGTGAACCAAGCACGGGTCCTAAGGAAGAGTGGACTGTTCCCTTGACCACTGGAGCCATTTGACCACACCATTCATGCTGTGAACGATATAGGTGTGTCAGCTAATGTGTGTGTGTATGTGTAAGGTTAGTTTTGATGCCATAGTAATGCATTCCATTATCTGGCCATAATACAAACTCTCCTGAGTTCCATGGGTATCATCTCATAGATTACAGTCCATTTATATCCATCCTGTTTCCTACAACGATATGAAGCCGGCCGATGCCAGTGGATATTTAAACGACTACCTGTAAAATAATTTGTTTTCTTGTTCTTAATAAATTATCTTATTCCATCATTTATATTTAGTAGATTTAACCTGTCAGGTTGCCTGCTACTGTCACTCATTATACACTGAATCAGGAAAGGTGTGTTTCTGTTGTAGTTATAAATGCAATGGACATAAACAAAAAATAATATTAAGAAATTGAACTTTTCATTATATGTTTGTTGAGTCACTTGTAAGGGTTCTCGACCATAACAGTGCCTGTCCAGTCCTGAAGGAAAGGTTGGCATACCATGCAGACAGGATGTGAATGCTGAATCTCTAGTTGTTCTTTAAGGCTAATAAGCAAGATTGCCTAAGAGCCAGCTGTACATGTCACCAGCACACTTCAAAACCATATGTGTTCTATCGAAATTCTCCCAAGTCTGAGGCTGCTTTTGTCACCGTGATGAGCATTGCTATCGTATTCCTGTCGCCCTGTATTCTATCCCGACAAGGGGAATGGGACATGTCAGTGGTATTTGGATTGGGAAACCTCCTGAAAATAAAGGGAGAACTCATGAATTTTCCTGGTTTAACTTCTAGGTGAGCCAGTGTACTCAACATTGGAGTCCGGGAAGAGTGCCACCAAACACGACCCCGTGGTAAGTTGTGGAAATTGACATCTACCCGTGGATCCACAAGGAGTTTCTAGGTTTCATTAGAACAAGACTTGAGCTCTTGTGCGTTGTGATATTTATTAAGTATACTTAGACCTAGCATCACCACTCATTGTTGACCTGTAACCTTCTGTGAAATCATACAGATCACGGGCCAGGGATTGATGGCCCACGTGTTCCTAGCATTTTGCAGATTCAGGCAGGAGCATGGCATTTTCAAAGCCTGCGTGGGCTATATGGACAGAATGTGCCTTGAAAACCTGGTAGGACTGAAAAGGCATACACTATTAAAAGCATTCGCTGCTCTTTTGAAGGACCTGGTTTTGATTCCCAGAAACTCTGTGGTGGCTCACCACCCATCTTAACTCCATTTCAAGGGATCTGATGTCCTATTCTGCCCTTCAAGAACAGTGAGTGAAAATAGTATGCAGACATACATGGAGTCAAAAATGCCCTTTCTGTGAAATGAAAAAAAAAATGCTAACAAAAACAAGAGAAAATAATAATAATAAAAAAAAACACTGATATCTCCCACTTCAACTTTTAACACTTTTAGATGACATTCAACATTTGTTCAATTGTAATGCTCTTTTTCAGACTTCTGTCCTGCAAATCTTACTGGAATCTTAATATGTATCTATTTTACTTTTAACACACAGCCTTGATTTTGTTCATTGTGGAAATATGCTCAACTCAAGAGTTTTCCTATTTGTGTGTGTCTGATAAAAACCGTCGTTATTTTTCGATTCCAGATAGGTTTTTCCATTAGAGATGCTTCCAGTCTTCGATCCCACTGTATTGACCATGTGGCCACATACTGACAGAACTATACCAATATCTGAATGGGAGTTCATGTATTCAAGGCCATTGTCTCTAACTACCTCCTGGTGCATGTCTGTTTCATAAAGTGTCTGTCTATCTAGATCAGCATGAACTGTGTGTTTGTTTGAGGGTGAGCTAGGGAGAGTGTCACTGCCATGTTTAACGATTTGTGCTGAACTAGTAACCCTAGTTAGGATAGCGAGTAGGCGGCACCTGTACACATGTGGCAAACTGGGGCTGTTACATGGCTTGCTGGAATGTCATGGAATGCTTTCTTCTGTGCCTGACAATCCCGGTAAAGGAATAGTGAAGCAAACTACCTCACTGACAGCATATTGTCACTCTGTTCCAGGAGACACGTTTGCCCACCTCTGGCCATGATGCACATGATGCAGCTGGACATGAATTGACTCCTCCACTTGGTTCTGAGCTTAGAGGACCTGAGGGCCCTGCCTTTATAGTTGATCCAAGAGGCCAGATCCCACCACCTCCTCCTCAAGGAAACGTCTGTGGAGGTTCTGGATGGTATGTCCCACCAGGGGACTTTGTGGGACCACCGTTTCCTCCAATGCCAGGTAGGTTTTGTTTTAAAAGTCTGAGTATTTTTGAATGTTGATCTGTGCTTAACTTAAAGTTTGTTTCTTGATTCTGTTAGAAACAGTTCCCAGAACAAACTTGATAAGGAAAGGGTCATGAGGGCTCTCAGTTTACAGTCCAAATGTCTATGATGTCTAGGCATCACCTTAATACACATTATGGAATTTTGAAAATGAATTGTGTCCTGACAGGCCAGAAGAATTGTAAATTTCCAAGTTGTGTCTGTTTTTATTGTCTGTTTTCCTTTTTTTTTCTCCCCACCCTATATGGTGAGCCTTTCCCCCAATTTTCTGTTCATCAGGCCTCCCTAACATCATAGATATCCACATATATTTGATTCCTGGGTGCGGAGAGTAGATTCCTGGGCCACACATGCCCAGCTGCAAACCGTTTTCAGATTAAATTTCTGTGTCTTCATTGATAAGAATGTACCGAGGCCAATATAGCCTGTAATGACTCAATGTTTTGGCTGAAAATTCCGGAGTCAATTACTTCAAAGTTTTCCCCCAAAGTCATTGTTCCCATCCAATCATATTTAAAATCTAAAATACATTTAATATTTTGTTGCTGTGAATCATGTGTCCATGTGTCTATAACATGAAGAAGAAGAACCAATCAGTGCTCCCAGGTGTCTCCTCTCTGCCATGGCCTCTATTATTATACTCCTAGGTGAATGATATGCCTTTTTTTAGGGTGCAAGTCCTTTCTCTGACTTTACAGGATATTTCACGTTGAGGATGACAGGTTGGTCTCATGATAGGAATGTGAATTCTCAAAGTTTACTCCATGGAAAAGGTCTTTTACAGTAAGACGTCAATGCACTGAGATCACATATAGCTCTTTAGATAGGACAAATACACCTTTACAAGTACATATTTCCACTCAAGATTTATTCCTTTGATCATGTATTGTGGTGTTGAGTTGGGAACATCAAAAATATGGTCTGGAGCTTTTGGTTGCATAAGTTTAACGTAAACGGGTTCAGCTTCTTTCCTTCCCCTGATTCTTGGATCCTGAGAAACGTGGGGGTGCCGAGTCGCATTCCATCTTAACTTCCCCAAAGAGGCACAGTGGCCCCACTCACACATCATGAAAGCATATATGAGCCCCCACCAGACTCGATTCCCCCTTCCCAACAACCAGCTCTCGAACGTGCAAACTGCACCTGCAGGAACCTCCTGAAACACAAGGAGACCTGGCACTTGCCATGGCAGTCAGTTCTTCTCATTGGCTGTTTAGGCGACTGCTGTTCCTTCTGTACTGCTGCTGTTGCTCAGTTGAAAGCCTAATGCAATTAGAATTTCAGATTAGTTTTTGGAAAGGAAGTGTGATGTGATTACTAACCTCATGAGTAAGGTATTTCCCTTTGATCTCCATATGGATAGTATCTTTTAATTGGATTATTATGTCTAATATAATCGTTGTTGTTATGCCTGCATTCTCAGTATTGGGGATATCTTAACCACTACTATCTATTTCATTAGTCCAGGAATGTGTAGAAACATCTGGCTCCAGACAAACGTATAGGTACCTGCAGGTATAGTCCCTCAAATTTTAATTGAAGTAAAGTCTTTTTTGGCAGTGTTAATATTAAACCCAGCCAGTGTCCCATCAACATGGTTCCATAATGAGTACGTTTTATTCTGTGCTTCCAGAGGGCAGGGTCTGTGGCTGGAAAAAATGGTAGGTGACTGGTTAATACTGGCTCCTCCAGCAGAACTGAGGACTTGGGCTTTGTTCCCAGCATCTACATAGAGCTTCGGTGCAAGGCACTTTTCTCTTTTGGGCTGTAAGTACGCCCTGTTAGCAGCCCTCCTTGGCAGCTATCCCATGATTGTGGCAATGCTTCCATCTTATTTCTGTGTATCACGCTCATGTGTGACGCATGTGAAAGGACATAAGAAGCCTTCAGAGAACCTGGATTTGCAGATACAGATGGCTGTCAGCTGCTGTGTAGTTTCTGTGAACCAAGCACGGGTCCTAAGGAAGAGTGGACTGTTCCCTTGACCACTGGAGCCATTTGACCACACCATTCATGCTGTGAACGATATAGGTGTGTCAGCTAATGTGTGTGTGTATGTGTAAGGTTAGTTTTGATGCCATAGTAATGCATTCCATTATCTGGCCATAATACAAACTCTCCTGAGTTCCATGGGTATCATCTCATAGATTACAGTCCATTTATATCCATCCTGTTTCCTACAACGATATGAAGCCGGCCGATGCCAGTGGATATTTAAACGACTACCTGTAAAATAATTTGTTTTCTTGTTCTTAATAAATTATCTTATTCCATCATTTATATTTAGTAGATTTAACCTGTCAGGTTGCCTGCTACTGTCACTCATTATACACTGAATCAGTAAAGGTGTGTTTCTGTTGTAGTTATAAATGCAATGGACATAAACAAAAAATAATATTAAGAAATTGAACTTTTCATTATATGTTTGTTGAGTCACTTGTAAGGGTTCTCGACCATAACAGTGCCTGTCCAGTCCTGAAGGAAAGGTTGGCATACCATGCAGACAGGATGTGAATGCTGAATCTCTAGTTGTTCTTTAAGGCTAATAAGCAAGATTGCCTAAGAGCCAGCTGTACATGTCACCAGCACACTTCAAAACCATATGTGTTCTATCGAAATTCTCCCAAGTCTGAGGCTGCTTTTGTCACCGTGATGAGCATTGCTATCGTATTCCTGTCGCCCTGTATTCTATCCCGACAAGGGGAATGGGACATGTCAGTGGTATTTGGATTGGGAAACCTCCTGAAAATAAAGGGAGAACTCATGAATTTTCCTGGTTTAACTTCTAGGTGAGCCAGTGTACTCAACATTGGAGTCCGGGAAGAGTGCCACCAAACACGACCCCGTGGTAAGTTGTGGAAATTGACATCTACCCGTGGATCCACAAGGAGTTTCTAGGTTTCATTAGAACAAGACTTGAGCTCTTGTGCGTTGTGATATTTATTAAGTATACTTAGACCTAGCATCACCACTCATTGTTGACCTGTAACCTTCTGTGAAATCATACAGATCACGGGCCAGGGATTGATGGCCCACGTGTTCCTAGCATTTTGCAGATTCAGGCAGGAGCATGGCATTTTCAAAGCCTGCGTGGGCTATATGGACAGAATGTGCCTTGAAAACCTGGTAGGACTGAAAAGGCATACACTATTAAAAGCATTCGCTGCTCTTTTGAAGGACCTGGTTTTGATTCCCAGAAACTCTGTGGTGGCTCACCACCCATCTTAACTCCATTTCAAGGGATCTGATGTCCTATTCTGCCCTTCAAGAACAGTGAGTGAAAATAGTATGCAGACATACATGGAGTCAAAAATGCCCTTTCTGTGAAATGAAAAAAAAAAAATGCTAACAAAAACAAGAGAAAAATAATAATAAAAAAAAAAACACTGATATCTCCCACTTCAACTTTTAACACTTTTAGATGACATTCAACATTTGTTCAATTGTAATGCTCTTTTTCAGACTTCTGTCCTGCAAATCTTACTGGAATCTTAATATGTATCTATTTTACTTTTAACACACAGCCTTGATTTTGTTCATTGTGGAAATATGCTCAACTCAAGAGTTTTCCTATTTGTGTGTGTCTGATAAAAACCGTCGTTATTTTTCGATTCCAGATAGGTTTTTCCATTAGAGATGCTTCCAGTCTTCGATCCCACTGTATTGACCATGTGGCCACATACTGACAGAACTATACCAATATCTGAATGGGAGTTCATGTATTCAAGGCCATTGTCTCTAACTACCTCCTGGTGCATGTCTGTTTCATAAAGTGTCTGTCTATCTAGATCAGCATGAACTGTGTGTTTGTTTGAGGGTGAGCTAGGGAGAGTGTCACTGCCATGTTTAACGATTTGTGCTGAACTAGTAACCCTAGTTAGGATAGCGAGTAGGCGGCACCTGTACACATGTGGCAAACTGGGGCTGTTACATGGCTTGCTGGAATGTCATGGAATGCTTTCTTCTGTGCCTGACAATCCCGGTAAAGGAATAGTGAAGCAAACTACCTCACTGACAGCATATTGTCACTCTGTTCCAGGAGACACGTTTGCCCACCTCTGGCCATGATGCACATGATGCAGCTGGACATGAATTGACTCCTCCACTTGGTTCTGAGCTTAGAGGACCTGAGGGCCCTGCCTTTATAGTTGATCCAAGAGGCCAGATCCCACCACCTCCTCCTCAAGGAAACGCCTGTGGAGGTTCTGGATGGTATGTCCCACCAGGGGACTTTGTGGGACCACCGTTTCCTCCAATGCCAGGTAGGTTTTGTTTTAAAAGTCTGAGTATTTTTGAATGTTGATCTGTGCTTAACTTAAAGTTTGTTTCTTGATTCTGTTAGAAACAGTTCCCAAAACCAACTGGATAAGGAAAGGGTCATGAGGGCCCTCAGTTTACAGTCCAAATGTCTATGATGTCAAGGCTTCACCTTGATACACATTATGGAATTTTGAAAATGAATTGTGTCCTGACAGGCCAGAAGAATTGTAAATTTCCAAGTTGTGTCTGTTTTTATTGTCTGTTTTTCCTTTTTTTTTTCTCCCCACCCTATATGGTGAGCCTTTCCCCCAATTTTCTGTTCATCAGGCCTCCCTAACATCATAGATATCCACATATATTTGATTCCTGGGTGCGGAGAGTAGATTCCTGGGCCACACATGCCCAGCTGCAAACCGTTTTCAGATTAAATTTCTGTGTCTTCATTGATAAGAATGTACCGAGGCCAATATAGCCTGTAATGACTCAATGTTTTGGCTGAAAATTCCGGAGTCAATTACTTCAAAGTTTTCCCCCAAAGTCATTGTTCCCACCCAATCATATTTAAAATCTAAAATACATTTAATATTTTGTTGCTGTGAATCATGTGTCCATGTGTCTATAACATGAAGAAGAAGAAACAATCAGTGCTCCCAGGTGTCTCCTCTCTGTCATGGCCTCTATTATTATACTCCTAGGTGAATGATATGCCTTTATTGGGGTGCAAGTCCTTTCTCTGACATTACAGGGAATTTCACGTTGAGGATGACAGGTTGGTCTCATGATAGGAATGTGAATTCTGAAAGTTTACTCCATTGAAAAGCTGTATTACAGTAAGACGTCAATGAACTGAGATCTCATATAGCTCTTTAGATAGGACAAATACACCTTAAAGTCTTAGTTATGTTATCTCTTATTAATGCTATGTACTTTACAAGTACATATTTCCACTCAAGATTTATTCCTTTGATCATGTATTGTGGTGTTGAGTTGGGAACATCAAAAATATGGTCTGGAGCTTTGGTTGCATAAGTGAAACGTAAACGGGTTCAGCTTCTTGGATCCTGAGAAACGTGGGGGTGCCGTGTCACATTCCATCTTCACTTCCCCAAAGATGCACAGTGGCCCCACTCACAAATCATGAAAGTATATATGAGCTCCCACCAGACTCGTTTCTCCCTTCCCAACAACCAGCTCCCGAACGTGCAAAATGCACCTGCAGGCACCTCCTGATACACAAGGAGACTTGTCACTTTCCATGGCAGTCGGTTCTTCTCATTGGCTGTTTAGGCGACTGCTGTTCCTTCTGTACTGCTGCTGTTGCTCAGTTGGAAGCCTAATGCAATTAGAATTTCAGATTAGTTTTTGGAAAGGACGTGTGATATGATTACTAACTTTATGAGTAAGGTATTTCCCTTTGATCTCCATATGGATAGTATCTTTTAATTGGATTATTATGTCTAATATAATCGTTGTTGTTATGCCTGCATTCTCAGTATTGGGGATATCTTAACCACTACTATCTATTTCATTAGTCCAGGAATGTGTAGAAACATGTGGTTCCAGACAAACGTATAGGTACCTGCAGGTATAGTCCCTCAAATTTTAATTGAAGTAAAGTCTTTTTTGGCAGTGTTAATATTAAACCCAGCCAGTGTCCCATCAACATGGTTCCATAATGAGTACGTTTTATTCTGTGCTTCCAGAGGGCAGGGTCTGTGGCTGGAAAAAATGGTAGGTGACTGGTTAATACTGGCTCCTCCAGCAGAACTGAGGACTTGGGCTTTGTTCCCAGCATCTACATAGAGCTTCGGTGCAAGGCACTTTTCTCTTTTGGGCTGTAAGTACGCCCTGTTAGCAGCCCTCCTTGGCAGCTATCCCATGATTGTGGCAATGCTTCCATCTTATTTCTGTGTATCACGCTCATGTGTGACGCATGTGAAGGACATAAGAAGCCTTCAGAGAACCTGGATTTGCAGATACAGATGGCTGTCAGCTGCTGTGTAGTTTCTGTGAACCAAGCACGGGTCCTAAGGAAGAGTGGACTGTTCCCTTGACCACTGGAGCCATTTGACCACACCATTCATGCTGTGAACGATATAGGTGTGTCAGCTAATGTGTGTGTGTATGTGTAAGGTTAGTTTTGATGCCATAGTAATGCATTCCATTATCTGGCCATAATACAAACTCTCCTGAGTTCCATGGGTATCATCTCATAGATTACAGTCCATTTATATCCATCCTGTTTCCTACAACGATATGAAGCCGGCCGATGCCAGTGGATATTTAAACGACTACCTGTAAAATAATTTGTTTTCTTGTTCTTAATAAATTATCTTATTCCATCATTTATATTTAGTAGATTTAACCTGTCAGGTTGCCTGCTACTGTCACTCATTATACACTGAATCAGGAAAGGTGTGTTTCTGTTGTAGTTATAAATGCAATGGACATAAACAAAAAATAATATTAAGAAATTGAACTTTTCATTATATGTTTGTTGAGTCACTTGTAAGGGTTCTCGACCATAACAGTGCCTGTCCAGTCCTGAAGGAAAGGTTGGCATACCATGCAGACAGGATGTGAATGCTGAATCTCTAGTTGTTCTTTAAGGCTAATAAGCAAGATTGCCTAAGAGCCAGCTGTACATGTCACCAGCACACTTCAAAACCATATGTGTTCTATCGAAATTCTCCCAAGTCTGAGGCTGCTTTTGTCACCGTGATGAGCATTGCTATCGTATTCCTGTCGCCCTGTATTCTATCCCGACAAGGGGAATGGGACATGTCAGTGGTATTTGGATTGGGAAACCTCCTGAAAATAAAGGGAGAACTCATGAATTTTCCTGGTTTAACTTCTAGGTGAGCCAGTGTACTCAACATTGGAGTCCGGGAAGAGTGCCACCAAACACGACCCCGTGGTAAGTTGTGGAAATTGACATCTACCCGTGGATCCACAAGGAGTTTCTAGGTTTCATTAGAACAAGACTTGAGCTCTTGTGCGTTGTGATATTTATTAAGTATACTTAGACCTAGCATCACCACTCATTGTTGACCTGTAACCTTCTGTGAAATCATACAGATCACGGGCCAGGGATTGATGGCCCACGTGTTCCTAGCATTTTGCAGATTCAGGCAGGAGCATGGCATTTTCAAAGCCTGCGTGGGCTATATGGACAGAATGTGCCTTGAAAACCTGGTAGGACTGAAAAGGCATACACTATTAAAAGCATTCGCTGCTCTTTTGAAGGACCTGGTTTTGATTCCCAGAAACTCTGTGGTGGCTCACCACCCATCTTAACTCCATTTCAAGGGATCTGATGTCCTATTCTGCCCTTCAAGAACAGTGAGTGAAAATAGTATGCAGACATACATGGAGTCAAAAATGCCCTTTCTGTGAAATGAAAAAAAAAATGCTAACAAAAACAAGAGAAAAATAACAATAATAAAAAAAAAACACTGATATCTCCCACTTCAACTTTTAACACTTTTAGATGACATTCAACATTTGTTCAATTGTAATGCTCTTTTTCAGACTTCTGTCCTGCAAATCTTACTGGAATCTTAATATGTATCTATTTTACTTTTAACACACAGCCTTGATTTTGTTCATTGTGGAAATATGCTCAACTCAAGAGTTTTCCTATTTGTGTGTGTCTGATAAAAACCGTCGTTATTTTTCGATTCCAGATAGGTTTTTCCATTAGAGATGCTTCCAGTCTTCGATCCCACTGTATTGACCATGTGGCCACATACTGACAGAACTATACCAATATCTGAATGGGAGTTCATGTATTCAAGGCCATTGTCTCTAACTACCTCCTGGTGCATATCTGTTTCATAAAGTGTCTGTCTATCTAGATCAGCATGAACTGTGTGTTTGTTTGAGGGTGAGCTAGGGAGAGTGTCACTGCCATGTTTAACAATTTGTGCTGAACTAGTAACCCTAGTTAGGATAGCGAGTAGGCGGCACCTGTACACATGTGGCAAACTGGGGCTGTTACATGGCTTGCTGGAATGTCATGGAATGCTTTCTTCTGTGCCTGACAATCCCGGTAAAGGAATAGTGAAGCAAACTACCTCACTGACAGCATATTGTCACTCTGTTCCAGGAGACACGTTTGCCCACCTCTGGCCATGATGCACATGATGCAGCTGGACATGAATTGACTCCTCCACTTGGTTCTGAGCTTAGAGGACCTGAGGGCCCTGCCTTTATAGTTGATCCAAGAGGCCAGATCCCACCACCTCCTCCTCAAGGAAACGCCTGTGGAGGTTCTGGATGGTATGTCCCACCAGGGGACTTTGTGGGACCACCGTTTCCTCCAATGCCAGGTAGGTTTTGTTTTAAAAGTCTGAGTATTTTTGAATGTTGATCTGTGCTTAACTTAAAGTTTGTTTCTTGATTCTGTTAGAAACAGTTCCCAAAACCAACTGGATAAGGAAAGGGTCATGAGGGCCCTCAGTTTACAGTCCAAATGTCTATGATGTCAAGGCTTCACCTTGATACACATTATGGAATTTTGAAAATGAATTGTGTCCTGACAGGCCAGAAGAATTGTAAATTTCCAAGTTGTGTCTGTTTTTATTGTCTGTTTTCCTTTTTTTTTTTCTCCCCACCCTATATGGTGAGCCTTTCCCCCCAATTTTCTGTTCATCAGGCCTCCCTAACATCATAGATATCCACATATATTTGATTCCTGGGTGCGGAGAGTAGATTCCTGGGCCACACATGCCCTGCTGCAAACCGTTTTCAGATTAAATTTCTGTGTCTTCATTGATAAGAATGTACCGAGGCCAATATAGCCTGTAATGACTCAATGTTTTGGCTGAAAATTCCGGAGTCAATTACTTCAAAGTTTTCCCCCAAAGTCATTGTTCCCACCCAATCATATTTAAAATCTAAAATACATTTAATATTTTGTTGCTGTGAATCATGTGTCCATGTGTCTATAACATTAAGAAGAAGAAACAATCAGTGCTCCTAGGTGTCTCCTCTCTGTCATGGCCTCTATTATTATACTCCTAGGTAAATGATATGCCTTTATTGGGGTGCAAGTCCTTTCTCTGACATTACAGGGAATTTCACGTTGAGGATGACAGGTTGGTCTCATGATAGGAATGTGAATTCTGAAAGTTTACTCCATTGAAAGCTGTATTACAGTAAGACGTCAATGAACTGAGATCTCATATAGCTCTTTAGATAGGACAAATACACCTTAAAGTGTTAGTTATGTTATCTCTTATTAATGCTATGTACTTTACAAGTACATATTTCCACTCAAGATTTATTCCTTTGATCATGTATTGTGGTGTTGAGTTGGGAACATCAAAAACATGGTCTGGAGCTTTGGTTGCATAAGTGAAACGTAAACGGGTTCAGCTTCTTGGATCCTGAGAAACGTGGGGGTGCCGTGTCACATTCCATCTTCACTTCCCCAAAGATGCACAGTGGCCCCATTCACAAATCATGAAAGTATATATGAGCTCCCACCAGACTCGTTTCTCCCTTCCCAACAACCAGCTCCCGAACGTGCAAAATGCACCTGCAGGCACCTCCTGATACACAAGGAGACTTGTCACTTTCCATGGCAGTCGGTTCTTCTCATTGGCTGTTTAGGCGACTGCTGTTCCTTCTGTACTGCTGCTGTTGCTCAGTTGGAAGCCTAATGCAATTAGAATTTCAGATTAGTTTTTGGAAAGGACGTGTGATATGATTACTAACTTTATGAGTAAGGTATTTCCCTTTGATCTCCATATGGATAGTATCTTTTAATTGGATTATTATGTCTAACATAATCGTTGTTGTTATGCCTGCATTCTCAGTATTGGGGATATCTTAACCACTATTATCTATTTCATTAGTCCAGGAATGTGTAGAAACATCTGGCTCCAGACAAACGTATAGGTACCTGCAGGTATAGCCCCTCAAATTTTAATTGAAGTAAAGTCTTATTTGGCAGTGTACCAGCCAGTGCCCATCTAACATGGTTCCATAATGAGTACGTTTTATTCTGTGCTTCCAGAGGGCAGGGTCTGTGGCTGGAAAAAATGGTAGGTGACTGGTTAATACTGGCTCCTCCAGCAGAACTGAGGACTTGGGCTTTGTTCCCAGCATCTACATAGAGCTTCGGTGCAAGGCACTTTTCTCTTTTGGGCTGTAAGTACGCCCTGTTAGCAGCCCTCCTTGGCAGCTATCCCATGATTGTGGCAATGCTTCCATCTTATTTCTGTGTATCACGCTCATGTGTGACGCATGTGAAGGACATAAGAAGCCTTCAGAGAACCTGGATTTGCAGATACAGATGGCTGTCAGCTGCTGTGTAGTTTCTGTGAACCAAGCACGGGTCCTAAGGAAGAGTGGACTGTTCCCTTGACCACTGGAGCCATTTGACCACACCATTCATGCTGTGAACGATATAGGTGTGTCAGCTAATGTGTGTGTGTATGTGTAAGGTTAGTTTTGATGCCATAGTAATGCATTCCATTATCTGGCCATAATACAAACTCTCCTGAGTTCCATGGGTATCATCTCATAGATTACCGTCCATTTATATCCATACTGTTTCCTACAACGATATGAAGCCGGCCGATGCCAGTGGATATTTAAACGACTACCTGTAAAATAATTTGTTTTCTTGTTCTTAATAAATTATCTTATTCCATCATTTATATTTAGTAGATTTAACCTGTCAGGTTGCCTGCTACTGTCACTCATTATACACTGAATCAGGAAAGGTGTGTTTCTGTTGTAGTTATAAATGCAATGGACATAAACAAAAAATAATATTAAGAAATTGAACTTTTCATTATATGTTTGTTGAGTCACTTGTAAGGGTTCTCGACCATAACAGTGCCCGTCCAGTCCTGAAGGAAAGGTTGGCATACCATGCAGACAGGATGTGAATGCTGAATCTCTAGTTGTTCTTTAAGGCTAATAAGCAAGATTGCCTAAGAGCCAGCTGTACATGTCACCAGCACACTTCAAAACCATATGTGTTCTATCGAAATTCTCCCAAGTCTGAGGCTGCTTTTGTCACCGTGATGAGCATTGCTATCGTATTCCTGTCGCCCTGTATTCTATCCCGACAAGGGGAATGGGACATGTCAGTGGTATTTGGATTGGGAAACCTCCTGAAAATAAAGGGAGAACTCATGAATTTTCCTGGTTTAACTTCTAGGTGAGCCAGTGTACTCAACATTGGAGTCCGGGAAGAGTGCCACCAAACACGACCCCGTGGTAAGTTGTGGAAATTGACATCTACCCGTGGATCCACAAGGAGTTTCTAGGTTTCATTAGAACAAGACTTGAGCTCTTGTGCGTTGTGATATTTATTAAGTATACTTAGACCTAGCATCACCACTCATTGTTGACCTGTAACCTTCTGTGAAATCATACAGATCCCGGGCCAGGGATTGATGGCCCACGTGTTCCTAGCATTTTGCAGATTCAGGCAGGAGCATGGCATTTTCAAAGCCTGCGTGGGCTATATGGACAGAATGTGCCTTGAAAATCTGGTAGGACTGAAAAGGCATACACTATTAAAAGCATTCGCTGCTCTTTTGAAGGACCTGGTTTTGATTCCCAGAAACTCTGTGGTGGCTCACCACCCATCTTAACTCCATTTCAAGGGATCTGATGTCCTATTCTGCCCTTCAAGAACAGTGAGTGAAAATAGTATGCAGACATACATGGAGTCAAAATTGCCCTTTCTGTGAAATGAAAAAAAAAAAATGCTAACAAAAACAAGAGAAAAACAATGATTAAAAAAAAACACTGATATCTCCCACTTCAACTTTTAACACTTTTAGATGACATTCAACATTTGTTCAATTGTAATGCTCTTTTTCAGACTTCTGTCCTGCAAATCTTACTGGAATTTTAATATGTATCTATTTTACATTTAACACACAGCCTTGATTTTTTTCATTGTGGAAATATGCTCAACTCAAGAGTTTTCCTATTTGTGTGTGTCTGATAAAAACCGTCGTTATTTTTCGATTCCAGATAGGTTTTTCCATTAGAGATGCTTCCAGTCTTCGATCCCACTGTATTGACCATGTGGCCACATACTGACAGAACTATACCAATATCTGACTGGGAGTTCATGTATTCAAGGCCATTGTCTCTAACTACCTCCTGGTGCATATCTGTTACATAAAGTGTCTGTCTATCTAGATCAGCATGAACTATGTGTTTGTTTGAGGGTGAGCTAGGGAGAGTGTCACTGCCATGTTTAACAATTTGTGCTGAACTAGTAACCCTAGTTAGGATAGCGAGTAGACAGCACCTGTACACATGTGGCAAACTGGCGCTGTTACATGGCTTGCTGGAATGTCATGGAATGCTTTCTTCTGTGCCTGACACTCCCAGTAAAGCAATAGTGAAGCAAACTACCTCACGGACAGCATATTGTCACTCTGTTCCAGGAGACACTTTTGCCCACCTCTGGCCATGATGCACATGATGCAGCTGGACATGAATTGACTCCTCCACTTGGTTCTGAGCTTAGAGGACCTGAGGGCCCTGCCTTTATAGTTGATCCAAGAGGCCAGATCCCACCACCTCCTCCTCCAGGAAATGCCTGTGGAGGTCCTGGATGGTATTTCCCACCAGGGGACTTTGTGGGACCACCGTTTCCTCCAATGCCAGGTAGGTTTTTTTTTAAAAGTCTGAGTATTTTTGAATGTTGATCTGTGCTTAACTTAAAGTATTTTCTTCATTCTGTTAGAAACAGTTCCCAAAACCAACTGGATAAGGAAAGGGTCATGAGGGCCCTCAGTTTACAGTCCAAATATCTATGATGTCAAGGCTTCACCTTGATACACTTTATGGAATTTTGAAAATGGTGTGTTCTGACAGACCAGAAGAACAGTACATTTCCAAGTTGTGTCTGTTTTTATTGTCTGTTTTTTTCTTTTTTTTTTTTTCTCCCCCACCTTATATGGTGAGCATGTCCCCCAATTTTCTGTTCATCAGGCCTCCCTAACATCATAGATATCCACATATATTTGATTCCTAGGTGTTTTTATTGTCTGTTTTTCTTTTTTCTCTACACCTCACTTGGTGAGACTGTCCTAGAATTTTCTATTTATCAGGCCTCTCTAAAAACATAGATATCCACATATATTTGATTCCCAGGTGTGGAGAGTAAATTCCTGGGCCACACATGTCCATCTGCAAACCGTTTTCAGATTTAATTTCTGTGTCTTCATTGATGAGAATGTACCGAGGCCAATATAGCATGTAATGTCTCGATGTTTTGACTAAAAATTCAGGAGTCAATTACTTCAAAGTTTTCTCCATTATCATTGTTCCCACCCAATCATGTTTAAAATCTAAAATACATTTAATATTTTGTTCCTGTGAATCATGTATCCATGTGTCTATAACATAAAGAAGAAGAACCAATCAGTGCTCCTAGGTGTCCTCTCTGCCATGGCCTCTAGTTGTATGCTCCTAGGTGAAAGATATGCCTTTTTTGGGGTGCAAGTCCTTTCTCTGACATTACAGGGGAATTTCACGTTTAGGAAGTCAGGTTACGTGTCACGATAGGAATGTGAATTCTGAAAGTTTACTCCATTGAAGAGCTCTTTTGCAGTAAGACTTCAGTGCACTGAGATCTCATATATCTCTTTAGATAGTACAAATACCCCTGGAAGTGTTAGTGATATTAGAACTTATTAATGCTATGTACTGAACAAGTACGTAACCCACTTAAGATATATTTGTTTGATTATATATTGTGCTTTTGAATTGGGCAGATCAAAAATAGTGTCTGGAGCTTTTGGTTGCATAAGTGAAACGTAAATGGGTTCAACTTCACTGTCCTACTCCTAAATATTGGATCCTTAGAAACGTGGAGGTGCTGAGTCGCATTCCATCTTACCTTGCCCAAAGAAGCACAATGGCCCCACCTACACAAACATGATAGTATATATGAGCCCCCCTCCAGACTTCATTCGCCCTTCCCAACAGCCAGCACCGGAACCTACAAACTGCACTTGCAGGGACCTCCTGAAACACAAGTAGACATGGCACTTTCCATGGCACTCAGTTCTTCTAATTGGCTGTTTAGGCGACTGATGTTCCTTCTGTACTGCTCCTGGTGCTCAGCTGGAAGAATAATGCAATTAGAATTTCAGATTATTTTTTTAAAAGTACGTGTGATATGAATACTAATCATATGAGTAAGTTATTTCCCTTTGATTTCAATATGGATAGTATCTTTTAATTGGATTATTATGTTTAATAATATCCTGGTAGATATGCATTCAGTCTCCCTATTGGGGATATCTTCACCACTACTCTCAAAGTTTTTAGACCAGGAATGTGTAGAAACATATGGTTATAGACAAACGTATTGGTATCTACAGCTTTAGTCAAATTGTAATTGAGGGATAGTCATATTTGGCAGTGTTGAGTATTAAACCCAGCCAGTGTCCCATCAACATGATTCCTTAATGACGTCATTTTACTCTGTGCTTCCAGAGGGAAGAATCTGTGGCTGGAGAAGTAGTAGGTGACTGGTTAATACTGGCTCATCTAGCAGAACTTAGGACTTGGGCTTTGTTCTCAGCATCTTCATAGAGATTCAGTGCAAGGCATTTTTTCTGTTTTTGGCTGGTAGTGTGCCCTGTTAGCAGCCCCTCCTTGGCAGTTATCCCATGAATTTGGCAATGCTTCTATCTTCTTTCTGCATATCACATTCATGTGTGAGGCATGTTAAAGACCAAAGAAGCCTTCAGAGACCCTGGAATTGCAGATACCGATGGCTGTCAGCTGCTGTGTAGTTTCTGTGAACCAAGCACGGGTCCTAAGGAAGAGTAGACTGTTCCCTTGACCATTTGACCACACTATTCATGCTGTGTGTCAGCTAATGTGTGTGTGTATGTGTAAGGTTAGTTTTGATGGCATAGTAATGATTTACTATACCCATCACCACTTAAGCCATTTTTCCAGAACTTTATTTTGTCTAATATTTTTGGCTTGTAATCCAATGTATGTGTTGAAGTTTGGCTTTGATGCAAGAGGAAGGGTTTCCTGTATCTGGTCATAATACAAACTTACTCTTCCATAACTTCCATCATTCTTTTTAAGGCATTTAGATAGATCCTGTTTACCACACAAGGACATTAGGCAGGCAAATATCAATGGATATGTAAAAGACTACCAGTAAAACAATTTGTGTTCTTGTTCTTAATTAATTATCTAATTTAATATTTTTATATACAGTCGATTGAATCCTTCAAGATGTCTTCAGCTATCACTAAGTATTCACTAATGTAGGGAATGATGTTTATCTACTATAGATATTATAGTAACTAATATTAAGATATAATAAAATTCAGAAATTTTAATATTCATTGTGTAATTGTTGCATTATCTATAAGGGTACCTATAAACTGAAATATATCATATGTACTGAGGGAAAGGTTGGCACACCTGGAAAACGGGAAGTCCATTCTGTATTCGAATTTGGTCATTTAAGGTGACTGGTCAAGTTTGCCAAGTGTCATTTGGATGCATCAGCCACATACTACAAAAGTATGTCTGTAATTTTGAATTTTGTCTAAGTCTGGGGCTGCTTCGTGTCGACCTGTTCTGTGTCCCAGCAAGAAGTGGAACAAGTCACTGTCATTTTGATCTGGAAATGATCTGGGAATAATGTAAGAATTCATGAGTTTCACTGGTTTCATTTTTTGGTCTAGATGCACCAGTCACTTCCACATTGGAATCTGGTAGCAGTGCCACCAAACATGACCCTGTGGTAAGTATTAGAAATTGTATTCTACCTATAGATCAACAACTGGTTTCTTATTTTATTAGAACAAGGTTAGAGTTGTTTCATATGTGATATTAATTAAATATACTTTCAATTATCTGTAACACTTTCATTGTTGGCTTGTAACTTTCTGTGAAATTTTACAGAATACAAGCCAGAATTTGATGGTCCATGCGTTCCTTGCAATTTGCTGGCTGACCCAGGAGGAGGGGAATTTCAAGCCAGTCTGGGTTATTTAGGATAATTTGCCTCAAAAAATTAACCTAGAGTAGAGAAATGGCTTACACTTTTAAGACCACTGGCTGGCTCTCCTACAGGACATGGGTTTAACTCCCCACTCCTGTGTAGTTGATGACCATCCTTCTTAATTCCTGTTCATGGGATATGATGCCCTATCATATATTTCCAGAATATTGAATGGATACAATATGTTGAAATACATGCAGGCAAATTCCCATGTCTCTGAAATAAAAAATATCCTAAAATAAGCAAACAAGAGAAATAAACCTGATATCGAACACTTCAAGTAGTACACTTTTAGATGAATTCCAAGCTTGTTTACTTTCAGTACCCTCTTTCAGATTTTCTTTCTTGAAATCTTTTTTGGGATCCTATTATGTATGTATTTTACCTATTATATATGTATTTATCCTGCACATTGTATTCTGGGAAGAATGCCAACAAACATCATCCTAACGTAAGTACTGAACATTGAATTCTACCCGTGGATGCACACCTAGTTTCTTGTTTATTTTAGAGCAAGGCTTGAGTTAAATATACTTGCACTTAGCATTAACTTTCTTTGTTGGTCTGTAACCTTATGTGAAATTGTTTAGCTCACTAGCCTTTGTTTGATGGTACATGTGATCCCAGCAGTTTCCAGAGTGAGGCAGTAGGATGGGAATATATAATCCAGTGTGGGCTATATATGCAGAATATGCCTCATTAAACCACACAGACTTGAGAAATGGCATTCCAGTTAAATGCAATGTCTCCTTTTATACAGGACCTAGGTTTAATTTCCCAAGCTTGGAGTGGTGGCTCACAATCCATCTTACCTCCAAGGGATTTGCATATTCTATCCTTACAGAACACTGAATGACTATAGTATGCAGACATACATACAGGAAAATATACCATATCTGTGAAATGAAAAAAAAAACACTAAAATAATCCAACAAGAAAAAGAAACCAGATATCTCCCATTCAGAAGTTCAACTTTTACATGAACTTCCAAGCTTGTTTACTTGCTTTACACTATTTCATAAATTCTTGGAATCTTATTTGAATATTAATATGTATGTATTTTACTTTTCAAATGACTTTGTCATTTTATAAATGTCCACATATCAATCATTTTCCTGTGTGTGTGTGTGTGTGTGTGTGTGTGTGTTTGTTTGTTCGATTAAAACGTGTCTGCTTTCTTTTCTTTTTTTTTTTTCTTTTTCTTTTTTTTAACTAGAGATAGTGTTCCCATTAGATATGGTGCCAGTCATGGACCTCACTGAATTTGTTGAATTCCTCAACTTCTTTCCAGCCTTTACAATTGAAAATAACAGTTATTTGTTGTTTATACAGCATAATTTTCTCTTTTGCTTCATATGTTCCTATACGGTAAATCAATTGTTCAAGTACTAGACTAGAACTATCTCAGTTGTCCTAAGTGTCTGTACTTTGCCATGGCAACTACTCTTAACCTTCTAGGAGAATGATATGAGAATTTTGGAGGGAATTTATTTCATTGGCAACACAGGAAATATATCTTGTAGGATATCAGGTCAGGATCATAATGGGAATGTTAAGTCTTTGAGATTTACTCCATTGAAAATCTATGTTACAGTAAGTCTCCAATGTATTGAGATCTTGCA
This sequence comes from Phodopus roborovskii, assembly GCF_943737965.1. Classification (NCBI taxonomy): domain Eukaryota; kingdom Metazoa; phylum Chordata; class Mammalia; order Rodentia; family Cricetidae; genus Phodopus; species Phodopus roborovskii. Next base: position 9,610 of record NW_026126789.1, on the reverse strand, counting down.
TATCTGCCAAAATAGGGAAAATGTACCTAAAATTGCTGGAGACATTCTTTCCTTATTAGTCCTATGTAGCTAAGAAGGTTTTTTTTCAATGTCAAGATTTATTTCTTAGATCAAGTAATGTCTGAGTGATGGGATATCAGTACAAGTGCTGAAGATTTTGGTTTTGTATTTGGGCTTTGAACTTAAGCTGTCCTTTACCCATCTCTTGGAACATGAGAAATGTGACTGAACCCAGGGCATTTCCATCTTACCTCACCACAAGATTCGAGTTTTTCCAACTCCCACATCATGAGGTAGGAGTATGGTACATTCAAAGCCAGTGTAGCCAATATGCATAGATTGTGAATCAAAAAACTACTGAGCTGGAGAAATGGCTAACAGGTTAATAGCACTGGCTGCTCTCCCATAGGAGCTGGGTTTGAATCCCAGCACATGATTTCAGGCAGACAATCCTTACCTCCAATTCAAAGAGATCTGAATCCCTATCCTATCATTCTTTCACAATGAGTTTATAGGGCTGGAGAGATGGCTCAGCCATTAAAGGCAAGGCTCACAATCAAAAATTTAACAATGAATGCAGATATACATGCAAGCAAGACACCCATTTCTTTGGCATTAAAAATATACAAAAAAAAAAAGCAAGAGAAAAAAATCTTGATATCTCCTACTTAAAGAAGTGCAAGTTTTAGAAGAACTTCAAAGCTTGTATATGTGCTGTCTACATTTCAGATTTTCTTCCTTGAATCTTATTTGAATCTAAACATGTATTTCATTTTCCAAATATAAAATTAATTTGGATCATTTTGAAATCACCAACATGTTAAACATTTTCCTTTTGTATCTATGTTTGATAAAAGTTCTATGTTTTGGGGGGTTTTGTTGTTGTTGTTTGTTGTTTTTTCCTAGAGATAGGATATCCCAGTAGATCTTGAGTCAGTCCTGGAACTCACTCTGTTGACCAGATCACGCTCATTCTGACAGATATCCACCTTTCTCTAATAGACAAATTCTGAGATTTATGGCCTGTGCCAACATATCCTGGTGTATATCTGTTTTTAAAAGTGTCTGTTTTGATCTGCTTTTACTGTATTTGTGTTTGTGGTGGAGCTAGGTAGATGATTAGTTCCATCCATAAAGCTTTCTGTTGAGATAGTAAAACTACTTCTGACTGTGAATAAGTGGCTCTCACACACATGAGGAAAATTCAGCCTGTTCCCAGGCTTTCTATAATTCCTACACTCACAGGAAAGGAGCTATGAATCAAGAAGCTTCACTTACTGTTGATTGTGACTCTGTTACAGAAGGCACCTTTGCCTAACTCTAGTCCTCCTGAATGCAATGCGGTTGGTCATGACGTGATTCCTCCACTGGATCCTTTGGTCCAGAAGTCCTAGAGGCCCTGCCTTTCCAGGGGAATCCAAGAGGCCCAATCCTGCCTCCACCTCCTCCTGGAAACATCTGTGGAGATTCCGGACAGTGATATCACACCCAGGGACTTTGCAGGCCCACCTTTCTCTCTAGTGCCAGGTAGGCATTTTTAAAGGTCCCTGCATGTGTCAATGTTTATCTGTTCTTTTATTCAAGTTTGGTTTCTGTTACTGGGAGAAATACTGGCTAGAACCAACTTGAGGGGGAAACAGTTTTCATGGTTCAAAGATACATTCCATCAACAAAGTAAGTCAAGGTTTCACCTTGATCCACCATAGGGAACATTGAATTTGAACTGTGCTGTGATAGGCCAGAAGATCAGTAAATGTACAGACTGTTTGTGGGGTATTTTTGGTTTGATTGTTTTATTCTCCCCAAGGCAAAGTTTTTGTATATGTTGGAAGCCTGCCCTGGAACTCACTCAGTAGAACAGACTAGCCATGAATTCACAGAAATCCACATCTCTCTGCTTCCCAAGTGTTGGGATTAAATGCCTGTATCAACAATGCCCAGATGCAAGTAGTTTTTAGATTTTAATTATGTGTGTTTCATTTCATAGAAATGCATTGGGGGCCATTATTTGAATAATTAGTTATATGTTTTCTAAAAAGTTATTTAAAAGTGGTTTCAAGTATTACTCCTGAATAGCAGTTCCACATGATTATATTTTAATTTTTTTAAAGAGGGAGATATACAATTTTTATTTGTTTGTTTCTTTCTTTATTTATTTTACATTTCAACCCCAGTTCCTCTCCCTCACTTGCTCTTTTGCCTCTCTCCCATTCTCCCATCTCCTCAGACCACCCTCCCACTCCCACCACCCCCACTCCACATGTAGGGTGATGCATTCCAGGAAGGGTCACCTAAATCTGTCAAGTCATTTAGGTAGGGAATAGGCTTCCCCCTTCTGCCTCCAGATTAAAGGAATATGCTCCCAAAGTCCATTTTTGCACCAGGTATACATCCTGGTTCCTCTGACCAAGGTCCTTTAGATTGCCCAGGCCTTCCAACTGAGACCCATGTTCAGGCTGTCTGATTCAGTCCCATGATGGATTCCTAGCTATCAGTCTGGGGCCCATTAGCTCCTCCTTGTTCAGGTCAGCTGTCTCTGTGTGTTTTTGATGTCTGGTCTTGTCCTCCCTCTCTGCATTAGATTCCAGTTCAACTTAGTGTTTAAATGTGGGTGTCTGCTTCTGTTTCCATCAGCTACTAGATGAGGGCTCCATGATGGATGATAAGTTAGTCGTTGATCTCCTTATCATGAAATGGCATTTATGGTAGCCTTTCCATTGTTGCTCAAATTGTTAGTTGAGGTCAGTCTTGTAGGTCACTGGATATTTCTCTAGAGTCAGTTTTCTCTTCAAACCTTTAATGGCTCCCTCTTTTATGGTTCTCTCTCTCTCTGTCTCTCTCTCTCTCTCTCTCTTGTCTATTGCTCCTCTGACTCAATCTTCCAAGTCCCACGTGCTTTCCTGTCCTCCCTTCTCTTTCTCCTAGCTCCCTCTACACTCACTGTTGTCCCTCCACTTCCAAAATGCTCAGAGACATTGTCCCTTTCCCCTTCTCTGACGGACCTTAAGTGAATCTCTTAGAATCCCTCCTTGTATCCTAGTTTCTCTGGAGGTGTGTATTATAGGCTGGTGATCCTTTACTGTATGTCTAAATTCCATATATGAGTGAGTTCATATCATGTTCCTCTTTTTGTGACTGGGTTACCTCATTCAGGATGGTTTCTTCAAGTTCCATTCACTTGCCTGTAATTTCAAGATTCCATTGGTTTTTTTTTCCTGTAAGTAGTATTCCATTGTGTAAATGTGCCACATCTTCTCTATCCATTCTTCAGTTGAGGGCATCTAGATTGCTTCCAGGTTCTTGCTATTGCAAATAATGCTGCTATGAACATAGTTGAGCACATGTCTTTGTTTCATGGATGTAAATCATTTGGTTATATGCCTAAGAGTGGCATTGCCGGATCTGTGGTAAACTGATTCCCATTTTCCTGCGGAACCAACATAGTCATCTCCAAAATGGCTGTACAAGTGTCACTCCCACCAGCAGTGGATGAGTGTTCCCCTTCCTCCACATCCTCTCCAACATAATTATTTTTGAAGTCCTTGAATTTTTTTATATACTTACATTGTTAAATAAAAATACTTTTTTGTTTTTCATCGTAATGTCCCCTTTGGTTATTCAAGTAATAGACAAGTACCATTTCAGTTGTCATAGGTTTATATTCTTTTCCTTGACAACATCCACATTGCAGTTCACTATAAGTCACTTCTCTCCTTTGGCCTGGTTGTATTCCCCGTTAGCACCTTTCTTTGGTAGGTATCCCATTAATCTGTCATCTCTACCATCTGATTTCTGTGTATTACATGTGTGTTTGATTCCACAGAATGCCATAACAGGGCATCAGTGCCCCAGGAAGTGGAGTTACAGATAGTTGTGTGCTGCTGTGTAGTGGCTTGCTATTAAGCATAAGTCCTAAGGAAGAGCAGCCCATAACATTACCCTGTAAACACATTTCTCTAGCCCTTTCTTGTTGTGTCATGTTTCATGTATGTCATCTAATGAATGTGTTAAGGTTAGTTTTGTTGCCATTTGAAGGGTTTCCTTCAAGGGTTGTAATACAAACTTTACTCTTTTCAATAGCAAACTTCTCAACTTTTTTTTTTTTTTTTTTTACTTCTCAACTTTTTTAAACCGTTTATTTATATCCAGTGTAGTAGTGAAAGATTTTAGCCAGGAAAATGTCAGTTGATTTGTGTAAGACAACCAGTAAAATTTTTTGGTTTCATGTTCTTTATTAGTTAGCTTATTTAATCATTTTTCATTTAGTTGAGTGAATCTCCCAGGACCTCTTCAATTATCACTCACTACCCTCTGAAGGTGGGAAAGATGTGTATCTACTGTAGGTATGACAGAAAATCACATTAAGTATAAAAATGAAACCATTTAAATTTTCATTGTGTATTTGTTATCTATAAGGGTACTTTTTAAGAAAAATATATTTTAAGGGCTGTCACACATAGACAGAGGAAGCAGATGCTTCATCCTGAGTTCTTCGCTTAGGCTACCTCAGTATGATTACCTAAGAGCCTGTTGGAAAGGTCACCAGCACACTGCAAACGAGTGTTCTTTTGTCCTATTGAAATTTCCAAGGTTCTCATGGTGCTTTGGGGACCCTAATGAGGAATACTATTGTATTTGTGTCCAGTTGTTCTCTGTACTGGCCAGGGGAGTGGAACATGTCAGGGTCACTTGGATCTGGAAACAGTCGTGGGTTAAAGTGAGAACTCATGAAGTTCTCCTGATTTGATTTTCCTGTCTAGATAGGCCAGCATCCTCCACGTTGGAATACAAGAAGAATGCCACCAAAATAGACCCTGGGGTAAGTATTGGAAACTGAATTCTACCCAAGAATCCACAACTAGTTTCTCTGTTTTATTAGAACAAGGTGAGAGCTCTTCTACTTTGTGATATTATGATATTAATATAATATACCTGTACTTAGAGTTAACATTCTCATTGTTGGCTTGTAACCTTCTGCGAAATAGTACAGATCACAAGACAAATTTTGATGGTCCATGTAATCCATGCATTTTGGCAGGCTACATCAGAAAGATGGTAAATTAAAAGCCAGTGTGGGCCTTATAAGCAGATCTTGTCTCAAAAATCCACATAGGCTTGCTAAATGGCTTACAGGTTAAGAGCCCTGGCTGCTCTCCTAAAGAACTTGGGTTTAATTGCCAGCACCTTCTTACCTCCTGTTTCAAGGGATCTGAAGGCTTATTGTATCCTTCCAGAAAACTGAATGTATATAGTATGAAGATATACATGTAGGAAAACACCCATTCCTGTTAATGAAAAAAAAAATATTAAGATAAAAAACAGAAAGAAGCCCAATATATCGCCCTAAAAGAAATACAACATTTACATGAAATTCAACGCTTGTTTAGATGCTGTACACGATTTCAGATTTTCTCCCTTGAAATCTTATTTGAATCTTTTTTTTTAGTTATATTTATTATTTTTTCTTGTTTTAGATACTGATCCCTGATCCTTCTCTCTCATGCCCCCTTGGGAACCTTCCCATCCTATTCCCGTAACCCTCCACTGGGAGGGTGATGCCTTCAAGGTGGGATCATCTAAATCTGTCAAATTATTTGAAGTAGGGACTAGGCCCTCCCTCCTGGCTCTAGGCTAAGTGAATATTTTTCCATGGAGAATGTGGACCCAAAGACCTTTTGTGCACCAGGGATACATCCTGGTTCCACTGACAGAAGCCCCTTAGACTTACGGGGCCTTCTACCTGAGTCCCACATTCTAGAGGTCTAAGTCGGTCCAATGCTGATTACCCAGTTATCAGTTTTGGGTACATGTGTTTCCCTTGTTCAGGTAGGCTGCCTCAGTGAGTTTCTGTACACTGACCTTCACTCCTTGTCTCAACATCCCTCCCTCTCTGCAACTGCATTCTAGGAGTTTGGCTCAGTGTTTATCTGTAGGTACTGCTTCTGTTTCCATCAGCTACTAGATGAGGGTTCTATGATGGCATATAAGTTAGTTATCAATCTCATTATCAGGGTAAGGCATTTATGGTAGCCTTTCCACTGTTGCTCACATTGTGAGTTGGGGTCATTCTTATAGATCTCTTGGCATTTCCCTAGTGCCAGATTTCTCTTAAAAACTGTTATGGTTCCCTCTATTATAATGTCTCCTTTCTTGCTCTCCCCTATTCTTTCCCTAACTCAATCTTCCTGTTCCATTATGCCTACCTCTCTCATCATTTTCTCCCTAACTCCCACCATCCACAATTCTCCCAATTTTCTAGGGAGATCTTGCCCATTTCTCCTTCTCCACGGCAACATGTATGTCTCTCTGAGGGTCCGCCTTGTCTCCAAGCTACTCTGGCATTGTGGATTGTCGGCTGGCCATCCTTTGCTCTGTCCAAAAGCCATATATGAGTGAGTACATACCATGTTTGTCATTTTGTGACCGGGTTACCTCATTCAGGATGGTTCCATCTAGTTCCTTCCATTTGCCAGCAAATTTCCAGATTACATTGTTTATTCCCTCTGAATAGTATTTCATTCTTTAAATGTACCACATTTTCTCCATCCATTCTTCAGTTGAGCAAATAATGCTTCAATGAACATAGTTGAACAGATGTCCTTGTTATATGAGTGTGCATATTTTGGGTATATGCCTAAGGTGGAATTACTGAAACTTGAGGTACACTGATTCCCATTTTTCTGAGGAACCACCATACTGATTTCCAAAATGACTGTACGAGTTTGCACTCCCATCAGCAGTGGAAGAATTTACTACAGTCTCCATATCCTCTCCAGCATAAACTGTCATTTGTGTTTTTGTTTTTAGCTATTCTGACAGGAGTAAGATGATATCTCAGAGTTTTTTGATTTGCATTTCCCTGGTGTCTGAGGATTTTGAACACATTCTTAGGTGTCTCTATTTAGTTCTGTACCATACTTTTAATTAGAATATTTGGTGTTTTGGTACCTAGCTTCTTGAGTTCTTTGTCTTGTGGAAATCAGCCCTATGTCAGATGTGGGGTTGTTGAAGATCTTTACCCATTGTGTGGGCTGCCATTTTGTCTTGTTGACTGTGTTCTTTGTCTTAAATAAGCTTTTCAATTTCAAGAGATTTCATTTATTAATTGTTGATCTCAGAGTCTGTGGTACTGGAGTTATGTTCAGGAAGCAGGCTCCTGTACCAATTTTTTCATGGATACCTCCCCCTTTCTCTTCTGGGAGGTTCAATGTGGCCTGGTTTATGGTGAGGTCTTTCTTTGATATATTTAGACTTAAGTATTATGCATAGTGATCTGGAGTCTTCTACAGGTCAGCCTCCAGTTATGCCAGCACAATTTGTTGAAAATGCTTTTTATATTCCATTGTATAACTTTAGCTGCTTTGTCAAAAATCAGGTATTGGTAGATGTATGAGTTAATATCAGTGTTTTAAATTTGATTCCATTGGTCTTCCTATCCATTTTGTGACAGTTCCAAACTGTTTTCAGGACTATAGCTCTACAGTAGAGCTTGAAGAAAGGGAAAGTGATGCCTCCAGAAAGAAGTTCCTTTATTATACAACGTTGTCTAGCCTACCCTGGGTCTACTGTTTTTCCATAGGAAGAACTATTGTTCTTTCAAGGTTGTGAAGAATTGTGCTGGGGTTTATGATAGGGATTGCATTGAATCTGTTGATTACTTTTGGAAAGACTACTATTTTTACTATGTTAATCCTACCTATCCAAAAGCATGAGAGATCTTCCTATTTTCTGGTATCTTCTTTAATTTTTTTTCTTTAAAGACTCAAAATTCTTATTAAATAAGTTATTCACTTGTTTGGTTAACATTACCCCAAGCTATTTTATGTTTTCTTGGATAATGCAAAAAAAAAAAAAAAAAAAAAAAAAAAAAAGAGATGTTTCTGTGATTTCTTTCTCAGCCCCTTTATCATATGTATATAGTAGGGTTAGTGATTAATTTTTATATATTTAGTTAATTTTGTATCCTGCCACTTTGGTAAAGGTGTCTATCAGTGGTAGGTATTCCCTGATGTAACCTGTCATTATCATCTGCAAATAGTGAAAGTTTGATTTGTTACTTTTAATTTGTATTCCGTGGATCTTCTTTTGTTGTCTTAATGCCTTAGCTAGAACTTCAACTACAATATGGAAGAGGTATGGAGAGAGTAAGTCAGTAAAACTACTTAGAATAACAAATAAGCAGCTCCTGCCTTTGTGGGATACTGAGCCTATCCCCAGCCTTACTAGAATGTAATGGACTGCTTTCTTCTATGCCTCACACCCAGGAAAGGAGCTGTTAATTAAATGTCTTTACTTACTGCTGATTGTTTCTCTGTTACAGAAGGCAAGTGTGCCCAACTATGTCCCTGCTGAATGCCAACCAGCTGGCCATGGCTTTGTTTCTCCACTTGTTCCCAAGGTTAGAGGCCCTGGAGGCCCTGCCTTACCAGGTGATCCTAGAGGACAGATCCCACCAACTCCTCCACCAGGAAACACCTGTGCAGATCCTCAGCAGTGTCCCAATAAGGGATATTGAAGGCCTACAGTTTCCTCCAATGCCATGTAGGCTTTCTTTAAAGGTCTGTGTTTGTGTCAGTGCTTATCTGTGCTTTCCATCAAGTTAGGTTCCTTTTACAGGGGAGAAACACTAGCCAGAACCAACTTGAGAGGACAGGGTTTATATAGCTCACGATTTACTGTCCAGCATCAAAGGAAGTAAAAGCTTCACCTTGATCAATATTAGGCAAATTTGAATTTGAATTTTAACTGTAATATGATAGGTTAAAAGATCATTGAATGTATAAGCAGGTTTGTTTTTGCTTTTGTTTTTCTCCCAAGGCTGGGTTTCCCTATAGCTTTGGAGCCTTAACTGGAAAGCTAGTTTGTGCTTCCCAAATACTGGGATTAAGGCCTGTACCACCAATGTTCAGTTACAAGCATTTTTAATGTTAAGTATATGTGTACTTCATGTAATATAAGAGTATATTTAAAATATTTAAAATAAAAAAATATTTAAAATAATTACTTAGATGTTGTCTTATGATTACTGGCTAAATTGTTTTAAAGTATTAAGTATGTCTCCTAAGTAGTGGTTCCCACTGATCCTAATCAAAATCTAAGATCATATTTAGTCATTTATTGAATTTTTTGAAATTCTTTCCAACCCATACATTTTAAAATAAAAGTAATTTATTGATTTTACAGTATAATTTCCCCCTTTGGAATCACATGTTTCCATACAGAAAATCATATTTCCAGCTATTAGGCAAGACTGCTTTGTCCTAGTTGTCTGCTCTGTGCCCTCACCTTTTAGTCTCAAGTTTCTATGGGCATGCCTGAGGCTTTTTTTTTTAGTGGTGGAGGATTTAAAGGTTGTCCGCAGCATGACAGGAAATGCTTCAAATAGGATATCAGGTCGAGATCAATGACCTGAATGTTAAGTTTCAAAGTTTTAATGTATTGAAAAGCTTATTTCCAGTAAGTCTGCACTGTAGTGAGATCTTGCATTGCTGCCAGTGACAAACACCCTTGAAATTTTTTGTGGTGTTATTATTAGTCCTTTGTAGCTCAAATGTCCATTATGTAATGTCAAGATTTATTTGGCAGATCAAATATTGTGGTATGAATGTTT